>NC_133332.1:268670099-268807599 GCF_042186555.1 Aquarana catesbeiana
AGGTTTGGAACACAAGTTGCAAAAGATATCCTCTGCATATGACACTTATCCTAGTAGCTCCCCTTTTCAACTTGCCCACCAGGTGTGCAACCTGAAAGGTATGGCTGGTGGCTGAATAAGGGACTGTACCGTATAGGTGACTATTTTGATGACAGAGGCATACGTCCCTCCTCATATTTCATGGGAAGTTTGGAGATGCCCCCCACTGAGAGCTTCCACTGGCAACAAATTTACCACTTTCTCAAATCTTTACCGAAGATTGCAGGTGCATGCAAGATGCTGGTCTGCGGGGGGGGGGTCTCTATACTATACAAATTGTTTATGATCTCTACTGATAGATTATCCTACCAGGTAGCGTGAGAAAGGGATCTGTCCATAATCTCCGAGGTGGAGGACTGGTATAAATAGAGTATGCAGATTCATAAAGGTATCCTAAATGTTGCCTTGATAGAAGCAGGCTATAAAGTCCACGCCAGATGGTACTGGAGCTTTTTCAAAAATGTATCCAGGCCCCTCAGCTGCATGCTTCAGGGGTTGTAGCCAGATAGGTACACCATTGCACATATGGTGGACGTGCAGTAAGGTTTGTCGCTTTTGGATAAGAGTTCACACATTTATTTTCTCAGTCACGATGGCTAATATCACTAAAGATGTGAGTATAGCCCTACTTAAAAAGCCTGTTGAAAGTGTTCCAGAACATTCGCAGACCTTGATCCACTTTATGTTCTTTGCGGCTAAAATCACTATAGCAACAGCGTGGAAAAGCCCTGTTATAGATATTGCCATAGTGAAACGGAAACTTACATGGATCATATTGAATGAAAAAATCGTGAGTGTCCTACAAGATATTCAATCCACCTTGGTCCCCTTGGCTGACCTATCTGCAGCTCCTGGGAGAGCGAGGCCAATAATGACTGGGGGACTCACTTCTTTTTTCTCCCTCTCTCTTTACCTCTTCTAATGCTCCCCTGATTCTAGCCAGCCTTGGTATCATGCTCTAACTGTTACACCCCCCCTTTTTGTTTCTTTTTTTCAGACAGCTTAGGTTTACAGTTGGGAGATTGGAGCCCTTTATGGGGGATCGTCTATTGTCTGGTAATGGGAAATACTTAGGAAGCTAAAATCACTGGACTAAGCTTTTTCATTTTGTAGGCCTATTCACAGTGATTACACTTTAGTGAGGTCTCAACCTCATCTAAAGTGTAATCACTGGCCTATCTGCAGCTCCCGGGAGAGCGAGGCCAATAATGACTGGGGGACTCACTTCTGAGTCTCGAGGAGATTTGCCTTCATTTCCTCTTCTGAAGACAAAACAGAAAGTGAAAGGACTTCTCTCCAAGAATTTCCCTGTGTGTTACAGCACTGTGCTGCTATTCATTCCAAGTGCATGGATCTGCATTGCCAGTATGGCAAAGCACTACTGCACATTGATATATGCTGCTCAGCCAATAAAGGGTTGAGTCCAGTTCCAGGTGTTCTAAGGTGTTATGGGAGCCCATTTAGACCCCTTTCACACGGGGGAGTTTTTCAGGAGCTTTTGGGCTAAAAATAGAGCATGTAAAGTGCCTCCCCTGCAGCCCCAGTGTGAGAGCCCGAGTGCTTTCACACTGGAGCAGTGCGCTTGCAGGGCATTAGGAAAAGTCCTGCAAGTAGCAGCTTTGGTGGAGGAGTGGTGTATACACCGCTCCACCCCTGCTCATTGAAATGAATGGGCAGCGCTGCTGAAGCATCTGAAAGGTGCTTTTTGGGTGCATTTAACCCTTTCTTTGGCCGACAGCGGGGGTTAAAAGCGGCCTGCTAGCAGCTGGAAAGCGCCGCTAAAACGACGGTAATGCGCCGCTAAAACTATCGGCACTTTACCACTAACGCCCGGTGAGGCTCAGTGTGAAAGGGCACCTAAAAAGAAACAAGCATGCAGCAATGCATCACAGTGAACCTCAAAGGTTTAAAAGGGCCATTCAACAGTTGATACTGGAACAGGCATCCTTATTGGAAGATTTCCTCTTTCTTTCTCTTCTCACTTGTGATGACACACAGCAACGAAAACCGATCTATACAAAATAAAAATAAAGGAGATGCACTTGAATAACATTTAGATTTATTCCTGGGCAGGCAGGCAGAATTAGTTTTACTTGGATTACACATAATGTAAGTTGGGTTATTAGTAAGAATGATTCATTGCTATTTTTATTATTTTTTATTATATTAGGAATACCATATATACTCGTGTATAAGTCAAAATTTTCAGCCCCTTTTTTGGGGCTGAAAGTGCCCCCCCTCGACTTATACACGATTCACCGCCTTCAGCCTACATGATCAGCGTGTCGTGCATGTGTCCTGTACCTGTGTCATGTGTATATGTGCATGTGATTATGTGCATGTGATTATGTGCATGTGTCCTGTGTATGTGTGCATGTGTCATGTGTATAAGGTCCTGTGTATGTGTCTGTGTGCATGTGTATGTGTGCATCCTACCTGCCTCTGTGTGCCGCTCTGCATCCATCAGCGTTCGCTATTCCTATTCGGCGGCCATTCACTGTTCAAAAGCCGCACCTCCTTGTCGTCCATGATAGGCAGAAATCTCCATTTCCCAGCAGTCAGCCTATCACAGACATTCTCTCATCCTCATACCACGGACGAGGATGAGAGAATGTCCGTGATAGGCTGTACACTGACTGCCTATCACAGACGAGGAGGCGCGGCTTTTGAACTGTGAGAGCCGAGAGCCGCTGCCGAGTCGTATGCAGCATCGTGAAACATGTTGTGGGGATGCTTTTCTTCAGCAGCTGGTCAGAGTTGATGGGAAGATGGATGGAGCCAAATACAGGGCAATCTTAGAAGAAAACCTGTTATGCAGCGTACACACGGGTGGACTTTTCGACCGGACTGGTCCGACGGTCTATCCGATGGACTTTCGGCGGACTTTCGACGGACTTTCCCAATGAACGGACTTGCCTACACACGTTCACACCAAAGTCTGACGGATTCGTACATGATGACGTACAACCGGACTAAAATAAGGAAGTTGATAGCCAGTAGCCAATAGCTGCCCTAGCATACAGACGAACTGACTTTTCGACCGGACTCGAGTCCGTCTGAAAGATTTGAAACATGTTCCAAATCTAAAGTCCGTCAGATATTCGACCGAAAAAGTCCGCTGCAGGTCCGATGAAGCTCACACACGGTCGAATTGTCCGCCGGACTCGGTCCGTCGGACCAGTCCGGTCGAAAAGTCCGCTCGCGTGTGCGCGGCATTAGAGTCTGCAAAAGACTTGAGGCTGGGGCAGAGGTTCACCTTTCAACAGGACAACAACTCTAAACATACACCCAGAGCTACAATGGAATGGTTTAGATCAAAGCATATTCATGTGTTATTAGAATGACCCAATCAGAGTCCAGACTTAAATCCATTTGAGAATCTGTGGCAAGACTTGAAAATGGCTGGTCAAAGGTGCTCTCCATCCAGACAGAGCTTGAGCTATTTTACAAAGAAGAATGGGCAAAACTGTCACTCTCCCAGATGTGAAAAGCTGGTAGAGACATACCCAAAAAAGACTTGCAGCTGTAATTGCAGCAAAAGGTGTTTCTACAAAGTATTGACCGGGGGGGGGGGGGGGGGGGCTGAATACAAATGCACGCCACACTTTTCAGATATTTCTTTGAAATACATCCATCAATGGCGGAGAAGGATCTGGGGGTGTTGGTAGATCATAAGCTCAATAATAGCATGCAGTGCCAAACTGCGGTTTCCAAAGCGAGCAAAGTCCTTTCTTGTATTAAGACACGTATGGACTCCAGAAAGTGAAATATCATTTTGCCCCTGTATAAATAATCAGTAAGACCTCATCCGGAATATGCAGTTCAGTTTTGGGCACCAGTTCTTAAAAAGGATATCGGGGGAACTAGAGAAAGTGCAGAGAAGGGCAACCAAACTGATAAGAGGCATGGAGGAGCTCAGCTATGAGGAACGATTAGAAGAACTGAATCTATTCCCTCTTGAGAAGGGGGATATGACCAACATGTACAAATACATAAGTGGTCCATATCGTGAACTTGGTGTTAGTTATTAACTTTAAGGTCAAGGGGGCACTCTCTACGTCTAGAGGAAAAAAGATTTCATCTCCAAATATAAAAAGGTTTCTTTGCAGTAAGAGCTGTGAAAATGTGGAATAGACTTCCTCCGGAGGTGCTTTTGGCGAGCTCAGTAGATTGTTTTAAAAAAGGCCTGGATTCTTTCCTAAATGTACACAATATAACTGGGTACTAACATTTATAGGTAAAGTTGATCCAGGGAAAAATCGATGGCCTCTCGGGGGATAAGGAAGGAATTTTTTTCCCCTGCTGTAGCAAATTGGAGCATGCTTTACTGGGGTTTTTTCCCTTCCTCTAGATCAACTGTGGGTGTAGGTTTGTTTATATGTGTTTTTTTTTTTTTTTTTGTTGGTTAGTTGATCTTGATGGACTTTTTCAACCTGACTAACTATGT
This sequence comes from Aquarana catesbeiana, assembly GCF_042186555.1. Classification (NCBI taxonomy): domain Eukaryota; kingdom Metazoa; phylum Chordata; class Amphibia; order Anura; family Ranidae; genus Aquarana; species Aquarana catesbeiana. The sequence goes on from NC_133332.1 coordinate 268,674,586, forward strand.
AACTATGTAACATTTTGAAAACCATTTATCTTCCTTCCACTTCACAATTATGTGCCACTTTGTGTTAATATATTTTATTGAGATTTTATGTGATAGACTAACTTTTTTGGTTGCAATGTGACAAAATGTGGGACATTTCAAGGAGTATGAATACTTTTTCAAGGCACTGTATATGCAGTAGTATTGTACAAGACACCTAGGTCATCAACTAACTGCTTCCTACACACACCTCTTCTCTCTGACATTCCATTTTGTGGGTGGGCCCTCGCTGTCCACATGTACAATGCAAGGCTGTTGGTCCTGTCTTGTACTTGGCATTGCCAGCATGCAACCGCCAGCCAGAACATCTTAGGGAGGAGTCTTTGTGGGGGAGCTGGTTGTACAGCAGGAGCAAGTAATAAGGTAAGCATTACAGCCAATTCCTCTACCCCTAGACTAAATGACAATTTAACACTTGTGGTGTTTGAGGGGCGGTGGCAGGGGCTGCAAGGGTGTGTTTTTTTGCATTCAGCTTTAAGCTGTTATTGCTTTAAGAATAGTCAATATAGGAGCACTCTGGAGTATAAAAGAGTGATCTGATTAACTCAGATCCTGTAACTGGCTGTCTTCAAATATGTATAGTGTAAGAATTTCCCCATAGAAGTTGCCCCACAGCCTGGGGTTGCTCTAGGAGTGGGTTGCTCTAAGAGACAGAAGGGGTTTGACAAAGGCAGAGCTCAACTACATCAATTGCATAAATGCATAGATAGGTCAGGTATACTCCTCAGCAACACCATATAAATTGTACCTCGTTTTTTTTTTTTTCTTTGAACAATGTTTATTTTTGACAATTAAATTTGCTAATTATAATATTTTCTGGATACTCAGGTATTGCAGGGCTTGGATTACCTACACACCAAATGTAAAATCATCCATACAGATATTAAGCCCGAGAATATATTAATGTGTGTGGGGGAGGGATACATCAGACGATTGGCAGCAGAGGCTACTATGTGGCAGCAGTCTGGCGAACCTCCACCTTCTGGATCTGCTGGTGAGTAGTAAATCCTGTTCTATAGTATTTCTTTACTTACATCACATAACTTACTACACTTCCGTGTACTTCATAGTTTATTAACATCACAACCAGTGCCAACACATCTCTCCTTAATCAGCTTCTGCTGCACTCACACCAACTGTACTTCAGAAACTTTTATCCACTCATCAATAACTGGACATTACAGGATTGAATCTCTTGAATACTATCAGCTGAAAGCATATTTCTTGATGTTTTCTTAAATCCCGCTTTTCTCTGCTCTTCTGTTTCTTTTGCTGGGTTTTATCAGTCAGCTCTGCACCTCCTTCCCTCCAGAACATGGTAAGTTAACAGGTTGAGCATCCTCAAAGGCTCACCATGTTTGACACAGACTGTACTACCTTTTTATGGAAACGTAGTTGCCCTATGAAAGCTGAGCTATCAAACATCATTAGAGGGGGAAATAAACCCATCAATTTAATGGTTTCCCAAAATATTTACAGTACGTTCAAGTCATGCCATGAATGTTAACGGTCACAGTTGCTTGTGCTTTCAACTCAATTGTCAAGCCATCTAATGGCTGGTGTCATAACTGATTTTATATGCAGCACCATGGCAACTGCAGATCACACAGAGGCTAAGATGGCAGCTTCCCTGGCTGCAAAGGATAGAAGGGTTTAGTTCCACTTTAAAACTGGGAAGTTACATTGTTTAAACTTAAAAGGATAGTTCACCTCTACAAAAAAAACCTGCCTATTCAGGTAAGGAATGTTTGTAGATTAAAACAACTGTGCAGCTCTGACTAAAGATGAACATACACCTTGCTATAGGTGTAGACCTTATGAAGCCTGATTGGAATACTCCCAGGACGTTGCTAAGTACTCCCAGGACGTTGCTAAGTGAGGCCTAGTCATCACTGCTCACCTCCACCATCAGAGTGAGCTCTTTCTCTGATTCAAACCACCTCAAATACTCTTTCTCTCCCCTGATGCAGTAATTCTGAACTCAGCATTTGAGAGCTCACTCTTGTGATGGTGGAGGTGAGCAGTGATGACTAGGCCTCACTTAGCAACGTCCTGGCAGTATATAGCATGGTCCTGGGAGAATTCCAGTTAGGCATCATGAGGTATGTAAATGGCCTACACCTATAGCAATGGCTTTATTCAACTTTAGTCAGAGCTGCACCGTTTGTTTTTATCTACAGGTACCCCTTATCTGCATAGGCAGTTTTGTGGTAAAGGTGAACGATCCCTTTAAAAACAGTATTATTTTTCTGTTTCAATATTTGTATTGAAAATTTTTTCAAGAATAGGGTCCATAACACAGGTGGAGCATATCAAAACATTAAGAACAGGTATAAAAGAGGAATCAGATATTATACCACCAGTTATTTCGGGCACAAAGAGATGCCATATAAATTAGAAATTCAACATTAAAAAAAAGGTTCTCTTAGAGCAAACAGCAATCCAACTCAGAAAGCCCCCCACTAGGGGGAACATTAGAACCAGAGGCGTAACTAGAACCTTCAGGGCCCCGGTGCAAGAAACAATGATGGGCCCCCCCTTCCATCCGAGCTCCAGGCTTCCAATTTTGGGAGGGTATCCATGGACATCCTCCCAAAACCATGCTTTGGCGGTTATCCGCAGCCCTTCCCTCCCACGCTGTCTCTGTGTTAGGAAAGGACTGCCATTAACTGTCAAGAATGTCAGTAAATTGTTTACACTGATAATCAGTGCCCCGATCATCAGTGCCATGTATCAGTGCCCATCAATGCCGCCTGCAAGTGTTACCTATCAGTGCTCATTAATGCTGCCTATTAGTGCCCATCAAATCTGCCTATCAGCACCACCTATCAGTGCTCATTATTGCAGCATCCATCCGCGCCACCTATCGGTACTCTTCAATACTGCCCATCAGTGCCCATCAATACTGCCTTAGTTCTGCCTATCAATGTTCCTCAGTGCCCATCCGTGTAGCCTATGAGTTCTGCCTATCAGTGCTCATCAATGCCCATTAGTGCCTCCTATCAGTGCCCCTATCAGTGCCCCCTAGTGCCTTCTCAGTGCCCCCTATCAGTGCCTCCCTTCAGTGCTCATCAGTAAATCCCATTGATGCCTCCCATCGGTGCCCCCTATCAGTGCTCATCAGTAAATCCTATCAGTGCCTCGACATCGGTGCCCCCTATCAGTGCCCCCTAGTGCCTTCTCAGTGCCCCCCATCAGTGCCTCCTATCATTGCCCACCAATGCCTCCCATCAGTGCCCCCTATCAGTGCCTCCAAGTGCCTTCTCAGTGCACCCTATCAGTGCCTCCCTTCAGTGCCCATCAGTAAATCCTATCAGCGCCTCCCATCGGTGTCCCCTATCAGTGCCTCCCATCGGTGTCCCCTATCAGTGCCTCCCATCGGTGTCCCCTATCGGTATCCCCTATCAGTGCCTCCCATCGGTGTCCCCTATCAGTGCCTCCCATCGGTGTCCCCTATCAGTGCCTCCCCTTCAGTGCTCATCAGTGAATCTTATCAGTGTCCATCAGAGTCCTCTATCAGTGTCCATCAGAGTCCTCTATCAGTGTCCATCAGAGTCCTCTATCAGTGTCCTTCAGTGCCCTCTATCAGTGCCCATCAGAGTCCTCTATCAGTGTCCATCAGAGTCCTCTATCAGTGTCCATCAGTGCCCTCTATCAGTGCCCATCAGAGTCCTCTATCAGTGCCCATCAGTGCCCTCTATCAGTGCTCATCAGAGTCCTCTATCAGTGTCCATCAGTGCCCTCTATCAGTGCCCATCAGTGCCCTCTATCAGTGCCCATCAGTGTCCTCTATCAGTGTCCATCAGAGTCCTCTGTCTTCTCAGGACAGCACGGCTTTGAGCGGAGAGCGTGTCTCTCCAGTGGCATCACTAGGGTTGGTGTCACCCCCCTCCACCAACTATAGCCCCCCCCTCAGTACAGACCCCCCTCCACTAACTGCAGACCCCCCTCTCAGTATAGACCCCCCACTAAGTACAGACCCCTCTCTTGCAGTATAGATCCTCCTCACTAAGTACAGACCCCCCTCTCGCAGTATAGATCCTCCTCACTAAGTACAGACCCCATCCATCAGTATAGCCCCCCTCATTGCAGACCCCCCATCTATCAGTATAGCCCCCCTCTATCAGCATGACCCCCATCTATCAGTGTAGACCCCCTTATTGCAGACCCCCATCTATCATTATAGACCCCCTCAGTGCAGACCCTCATCTATCAGTATAGATCCCAGTGTAGACCCCCCTCTATCAGTGCAGACCTCCCCTTCCTCATTGCAGACCCCCCTCCATCAGTTCACACCTCCCCTCAGTACAGACCCCCCCTCCATCAGTGCAGGCCCCCCACAATGCAGACCACCCCCCCTCCATCAGTGCAGACCCCCCCATCAATGCAGACCCCCCTCATTGCAGACCACCCCCCTCCATCAGTTCACCCCCCCTCAGTACAGACCCCTCCTCCCTCATTGCAGACCCCCCTCCATCAGTTCACACCCCCCCTCAGTACAGACCCCCCTCCATCAGTGCAGGCCCCCCCACAATGCAGACCACCCCCCTCCATCAATGCAGACCACCCCCCTCCATCAGCACACACCCCCCCTCAGTGCAGACCCCCCCATCAATGCAGACCCCACTCAGTGCAGACCCCCCTCCCTCCATCAATGTAGACCCCCTCAGTGCAGACCACCGTCCCTCCATCAGTGCAGACCCCCCTCCCATAGCGTTCCCCCCAGCACATGTCTATTTGAATAAAAACTTTACAGACCTCAGAATAGCGCGGGATAGGCACAGCGGCATGTGTCCCTCGGACTCCTCCTCCTCCCCCTCCATAAACAGAGAGGAGGGGGAGGCGGCTTCGGTCCGCTCCTCTGTGCGCAGCGCTGTGTAGGGGTGAGGACTGTGCGGCGTGCGGTGCCGCTGCCCACAGGTGTCAACCCTCTGGCGGGTGTCACCCGGTGCGGCCCACCCCCCCTGGCAATGCCTGTGTGTCTCTCATCTAACAGCAGCACAGAGACACCGGCATTGTTTGTTTTATTTCCCTCTCCGTCTGACGGGATGACCGAGGACACACAGCTGATCTTCTCCCCCCTCCCCTCTCTGTGCTTCGTGGGCAGTCAAGTGTGAAGCTAAGGAGCTCACATTTCCCACTGGGCACAGAGAGGGGAGGGGGGAGAAGATAAGCTGTGTGTCCTCAGTCATCCCGTCACACGGAGAGGGAAATAAAACAAACAATGCCGGTGTCTCTGTGCTGCTGTTAGATGAGAGACACGCTCTCCGCTCAGAGCCCTGTGAAGAAGAGCAACCCCGCTGGGCCCCCCCCCACAGTGGCGGAATGCCGGGCCCCGTCGCAAGTGTGACTGTTGCGACCCCGGTAATTCCACCACTGATTAGAACCCATACTTCACCACCAAAAAACAGTATATTTTTAATGCTTACATGCATTTTAGGAGAAATATCACCCGTAAACTAATGTATTGCATATGTAAATTACATTAAAGAACACATTAATATACAGACAATAAGGATCCTGTGGGATATTTCCCATTGCCTATGCTAGTCCTAGAGTGTTCACAGTCTGTGATTTTCCCTCTTTATAAGGCCTGGTTCACGCTTATGCATTTTTTAGCGCGTTTTCAGTTTTGCAGAAACACACTACAGTCCATTTGACATGGTTTCCTATGGATGTAGTTCACATCTGTGTATTTTATGGAAAGGGCCAGGGACTTTTTCTGGTTTTTGGTCCCATAGACTTCCATGGTTTAAAGATGTCTTGAAAAAATGCAAAATGCACCTGCAATATGCAAACTGCAACCTGTTCTAAGGCCTTTTCCTTAGCCCTTGGCTCTTTCCCTAAAATGCACAGATGTGAATTACATCCATAGAAAACCATGTTAAATGGACTGTAGTGTGTTTCTGCAAAACTGAAAACGCACTAAAAAATGCATAGGTGTGAACCAGGCCTTAAACATGATTTTCCTGCAGAATCCTGTAAATTCCATACATATATCTGGTGGTTATAAATGTTTTTTTTATAAAGTAATTTGCAGTGTAAACTGTATTCCTGTATAGCAGTTTTAGGTATACTAGCATACTAAACCTTGGTGGAATTTAATTGTTCATAAAGAGGATTTACAGTTTGTGACAAACATGCCATATATTTTAAATGTTTGAGACTCTATGGTTTGGTTTACTTGCCTAACTTTAGTGTATTGTATTGTAATGTCTGTCTGTGTAGGCCTTGTTGGGTATACTGCAAAGAAAAAAAAATGCAAAACCACTGATCACTACTAGCTAGAAAGGTGCATGTGGAATTTAATTGACAAATGCCTTAAAAAGATTGCCCACTGCTCTGCTCTGGCGCCCAGACCTAATTAAAATTGAATTCTGCTTTTAACATTGAAACCCGACTCTGGCTTCAGCCCTCCATATCCCAGTGCCTCCCGTCCCCTCGAGACACCCACACTATATGTTTTAATTTTTTATATACTTACCTTTTCCAGATTTCTTCAAGCCAGCTAAGGGGATGCAGGCACTCTTTCCCTTCTGATCTTCTCCAATAGTGGAAGGTCCTTAAAGTGGAACTAAACCCATTGATTTAACTGTTTTCTAAAACAGTTACATGTCATGCATGCCATGAATAACTGTCACAGTTAAATACTATAACAGATTGATGCTGCTCCAAGCCTGCAGTATCAGTCTCCCTGGTTTACGCTCTGTATTCAGGTGCTGTCAGAGACCAAACATATCTCGCTCCAAGATACAATATAGCAAACAGGTATTGCTGCACACTGTATTCAACTCCATTGTGAAGTAAATGATAGACAGGCATTCTGCTCCCTGGTTAAACCCCTTGACTTGTTTCACCCACATTGGGTTTTATTGTAGAGGTGACCTGGAATCTCATCTTAAGTGCCTGTTCACACTTGTGCTATGTCAGACATCGCATATGATTTGCACCGCACTGCTGTGCAGATCACATGCGATGTCTGCGTGATGCGAATTTGCATCGCATTCGGACCGTAATTCTGCAGGGCGCTTTTTTTAATCGCACCAGAATCAGATCCCAAGGAAATATATAAAAAAAATGTATAGGTTTCCACTACTGCCCTCATTCTGAATGGGCTACGTGTTTGGATGTCTCTGCTCAAGTCTAACTTAACTTTGCTTTCTGAGTAATTGAGACATCAATGTGGCAAGTGTAGTCAGAACTCCTGATCTGAATATTTGTTCAGTAGGAAGTCAAGCTATGGTAGTTGACATATTTCTTGGCCAACCCCGTTCCCATAAGGCAAGTAAGTCTACCTGTACGTCGTTGCCTACCCAGTCTTCATACACAGTGCTATAGTCCCTGGCCAAACAGCGCTAGAGGCGGAATAGGGAATTAAACAAGATAATTGAGGTGTTGGATGACCACGGAGGATATCGGAAACAGGAGCCTGGGAGGGGCTGCAGAAACTGGAGTTAGACTGGGTCAGGGTAAGAGGCACTCAGTAAGGCCTCGTACACACGGTCCGATTGTTATACAACAGAGGGTCTGATTTTTGTCAAAAGCGCCTGTGCAGGATTTTGTCTAGCATACTAACTATCCGCAAATTGGCGCTTGACAAACACGAATGTAGTGACGTACTATGAGAGTATAAAGAGGAAGTTAATTTCTCAAGCGCCACTCTCTCTCTCCTTCTGCCAATTTCGTGTCAGTAGAAGTTTGGTGAGCGTTGATTTGCGATTTTCAGATCGTAAAAAACAAATGCCTTTTAAAATACATGTGGCATAACAACATCAGTATCACCAGCAAAGTAGCTTCATTATTATCCCATTAAAGAAGATGAGAATGTGCGTTGCATTTCGACATTTCATCAATAGCCGCGTCACAAATGTTAATTCTAGATTACGAACAGTAGTTTACAAGACCAAACTCTTCCCAGTCGTTCCTCGATTCCTATCATGCGTGTTTGTACTTTTGACTTTTGTGGGACAATTTCATTACTGACCATCCGAAAATTAGACGTTGAGTTCACATCTGACAAAAATTTTATAGCCTGCACATCCAGCTTTTGTCTGACGAAAAAGTCAAATCGGCTGTCGAAAGCATCGTACTAACGATCCGAAAATCCACAGACAGCTCGTCTTACAAATTTTCCCTTCTGGTTTATGTATCGTGTGTACGAGGCCTAAGTATGTTCCAGGGAAAGGTCGAAGTCAAGGCAAGCTGTAAACGGGGAAAGTATTGCAGGCCGAGGCTGCAGCTGATCAAATGATCGACTTCTGTCGAGCAGGAACTGCCACACACTGATTGCAATTTGCCTAGGCCCTGTTTTCAATGAAATGAAAAACTAAGAGGAGGACGGGCACTCTTAACCAGTTCCGGACCACCCATCACAGATATACTGCGGCAGGGTGGCCCAGCTGCGCGAAACAACATACCTGTATGTTGTCCACGCTCCCTGGTCTGGGGCGCACGGTGCCGGCGACCCACTCCTGCTGTGACTGGACACAGCGGGAGTAAATCAGCGGGTTCGATGGTTGTGATGGCCTCCGGCCACCCGCGATTATTCTTGGGAATGACAGCACAGCGGTCTGCCTATGTAAACAAGTAGCTGAGAAGGAGCCATCTTTGAAAGACATTCTCCTAGCAGTCAACAACTGTAAGTTATCAATTACTGATCTATCTGAACAAATTAAAGGTATTAGAGATTAATTAATTGCTGTTAAAAATGAAATACAAGTGGTTTGCACCCGGACAACAGCCCTCGAAGATAGGATCAGTCAGTTGGAGGATGATGTGTTTTCATTAAGACAAGAAGTTTCAGTTATGAAAGATCAATTAAACGCATGCATGCAGAAAATGGACAGTATGGAAAATAGATTGCGTAGAGAGAATTTAAGGGTATTGGGCCTTCCTGAGGGCTGTGAAGGAAATAACCCTATAAAATTTATGGAAGACTGGCTAAAGGAGAAATTTGGGAAAGACTCTTTTTCAGAATTTTTCTCTATTGAGCGTGCACATAGAGTTGCCTCCAGGACCCTGTCCCCAGGGGGATATCCAAGACCCCTTATTTTTAAGCTGCTATGTTTTAGGGATAAAGTCACCATTCTTCGGAAAGCAAGAGAGATGAAGAATGTGCAGCATAATTGCGCAAGGATCTCAATATATCCTGACTTTTCCCCTGAGCTACAGAGACAAAGAGCTAAATTTGCAGAGTGTAAGCGTAAGCTTCAACAGTTAAGAATTAACTATGCGTTATTATATCCCGCACGCTTACGCATATCAGCCTTGGGGGAAGTTACATTTTTTAATACACCTACAGAAGTTTCAACCTGGTTAGAGAAGAATAAAGGAAGAGTACAGCGGGGTGAAGAAATGTGAGAAGATCAGCAGTCCACAGAGGACTTTTTCATTCTAGGGTCCGGGACGTTTTAGATGTCTCCTTTTTTTTTTTTTTCTCTCCTCTCAGTTCATTCTTAGTTTTAATGATGGACTATGCACATACATACAAATGAAAAGGGGAGTGGGGAGGGGGGGGAATATGTATTTTTTTTAATTTATATTCACAATGTTAATGATGGGGATAGTTCCCCTCTTATTGGGTCCAGGTTGCATGTTTTTTTTTTTTCACCTTAAGTAGTAGGGTCGGTCACAATTGAAGCTATGGGGTTAGGCCCAAAATTGGGTAAAGGGGTAAAGAATAGGTGGTTGGGAGGGGCGGGGTGGGGTGGGCTGGAGGGTGGGGGGGGGGGGGGGGGCGGTTGGAGTGAATGTTTTGAGAGAAGGGTGCGAGTGGTGGGGGGGGGGATAATTCACAATTTTCACAAAAAGAGGTGGTTTAGATGTTCTGAGAGGTATAAGGGTACAGGGACTACAGAATGATGAATATTAGAGGTGGCTGTAATAAACCCCCGAATTTAAAAAAACAGTTTATAATATGCTCTTGGAATGTTCGGGGGGTAAAAGATAACTCTAAAAGACAGGCAATTTTCTCTGTGGCAGATAAAGGGAAAATTAAAATACTCTGTCTGCAGGAGACACACTTGGAAAAAGATACAATTAAGATAATGGATCATAAGAAATTCCAGACACAGTATCACTCTACCTACTCCTCTTATTCAAGAGGTGTGAGTATTTTGATAAATTCAGGTTTGGTTTTCTCCTGCAGCCAGAGTAAGGTGGATATATATGGACGGTATATTTTTCTCTACTGTTTAATTGAAAACAGTAAATATGTAATAGCTAATGTCTACATCCCTCCCCCATTTGGGATGGAGATATTGGATGAGTTAACTAGATTTATGGTGGGTTTTCCAGGGATTCTGGTTATAGTGGTTGGCGATTTCAGTATGGCTATGAATAATGGAATAGATAGGTTCCCACCAAAATACATCGGCAGTGGAGCTCCCAGGAGTCCTCTTTCACAATATTGCGAGGAGGTGGGGTTGGTGGATATCTGGAGGAGGAGGCATCCTGAGATGAGACAATATTCATGTCACTCCAAGACGCATGCCACTCTGTCCAGAATCGACCTTGTGCTGGGCAATGAGGAAGCATTGAATGTAGTAGAGGAAATAGTCTATGAGCCAAGAGGGATTTCGGACCACTCGCCAGTGGTAATTGGCATAAAGGGGGGGAGGAGCTTCAGTAGAGGTGACTGGAAAGTTAATCCCTTTTGGCTCTAGATTATTGAGGATACAGGTACCATTATGGAAGGGTTGGCGGAATTTATAAATTTAAATCTAGGAACTGCTCCATTAGGGATAGTTTGGCACTCCCTGAAGGCCTTTCTCCGGGGAGTCTTAATTCAAAAAATCTCCCATGCCAAAAAACAATCGCAAGCTGAAGAATCAAAGGCAAAGGAAAGGGTAAGACGGGCGGAAGTACAGTACATGGAGATACCAACTCCAATTAGATATGAGGCATGGGTGGAGAGGCAAAATGAGTATGGTAAAATGATTCTGGAAAAGATGGAAAGGAAAAAACTATTTTAGAGACGGAGCTTTTTTGGTGAGGGGGAGCGTGTTGGGAGGACTTTGGCCTTGATTATTAAGGCTAATGGTTCCTCAAGTACTGTACCGGCAATTGAAGGGAAGGAATAATCAAAAAAGCCACCCCGGAAATACTAGAAGAATTTAGAAAGTATTTTAAAAATCTATATAGTATGGCGCAAACAAATGTGGAGGGGGAAATGTGGGATTTTTTTGGGAAACTGAAAATAACTCCCCTATGAAAAGAAGATCGGGAAATGCTAGATGCCCCATTAACACTTAAAGAGTTGCAAAGGGTAGTGGCAGATATGGCGAACCATAAAGCTCCAGGCCCTGATGGTCTACCTATAGAAATATTTAAAAAATATGGGGAGGTTTTACTTCCTATGCTTCTGGAAGTGTTTAATGGAACTATGAAGGATAGAAAACTACCCACATCTATGACAGAAGCCATTATAATAATCTTGCTGAAGGAGGAGAAAAATCAGTTAGATGTGACTTCATATAGGCCTATATCGTTGTTATGTTCGGACGTGAAGATTCTGGCAAAGGCTTTGGCAACGAGGCTAAAGAAAATAATTTCCAAATTAATACATATAGACTAAACTGGGTTTATCCCGGAGAGATCCACAAGTACGAACATAAGACGAGTATATTTAAATATGCAAATACCCATAGAAAACAGCGGTAAGAGAGCCCTCCTCTCATTAGATACAGCCAAAGCATTTGATTGCCTGGAATGGCACTATATGTGGAAGGTATTAGCGGAATTTCAATTTGGCCTCAGCTTTGTTCACTGGTTGAGCCTATTATATGATAACCCAAGAGCCAAGGTTAGAGTCAATGGTGAGTGCTCGGAGTGGTTTCAATTAAGAAGGGGCACAAGGCAGGGGTGCCCTTTGTCGCCCCTGCTTTTCGCCTTAGCAATGGAGCCTTTGGCTATTGCACTGAGGACCACACAGGGGGTAAAGGGCTTTAGAAAAAGAAGGGGAGAGGAGAAAATTGCGATGTACGCGGATGATATTTATTTATTTCTGGGGGACACACAGGACTCATTGAGGACAGCCATGGGTATAATCGAGGATTTCAGCCACTTTTCTGGGCTAACAATCAATTGGGAAAAATCAGTAATTTTGCCAATAGACCCCCTCACAGAGCCACTCCCATATCAAATACCCCAAATTAAAGTAGTAAGTCAAATGAAATATCTGGGTATTACCATCTCAAGAGATCCAGAGCAATATATCACCGGAAACCTAGTCCCACTCATGAAAAAACTAAAACAGAAATGTCGGGTTTGGGGTCGGTTGCCTCTCTCGGTCGCCGGGCGCTGCAGTTTGATCAAGATGGTTTGGTTGAGACAAATTCTATACATATTACATAACTCTCCAATGTGGATTCCTAAGCACTGGTTTAATAAAATGGACAGTGTGTTCAGAGAGTTAATTTGGAAAAACGGGGTGGCAAGGATCAGCTTGCAGGCGCTGCAACGGCCGTGAGAAAAAGGTGGGATGGGAGTACCGGACCCTTGTTGCTATTTCCTGGCATCTCAAATGCAGCATGTGGGAGGTAGTAATAGGCCAGGGAATAAGGTACTAGAGAGTAATGTACTACTGAATGACACTAATCATGATACAGTAGTAGAAGCATTGGAGGCGGACTCCTTTGGTACTAAGTGTCCCACCACTCGGATGATGATTAAGGGCTGGGCAAGTGTAAAAAAAATAATGGGTTATGTGGGCTTCTCGGCGTTCTCACCATTATGGGATAATAACAATCTTAATGAACTTAAAATAATGGGGATTATTGAGGAATGGGACCATCAGGGCATTCATTGCTTGCCACAGCTATATAAGGCGGGGAGATTAAAATCATTCCAGGAGCTTGTGGAAGAATATGCGATTTCCAATCAATCATTTTATAGGTATCTGCAAATAAGACACGCCTTAAAAGCACAATTTAGTGGAAAGGAACCAGTGTGGAGCGATATGACCTCTTAGTTAATGCTAACTCTACAAAAGGTCTAATTTCTGATATATATAGAAGTTTGAACGTATCAGGCCAAGAGAGTATGGTGGAAGATAAAAATAGGATTAAATGGGAGGGAGATGCTGGGCCATTGTCAGATAGCCAATGGGAGTATGTTTTGGCTTCCGGGCCCAGGGTCTCCCTCTCTCCTTCACAGACAGTTTCTCATCTATATTTCACATACAGGACATACTTTACACCATTGAAGTTGTTCAGGATTGGTAAGAGGCCTGATGCGAAGTGCCAAAGATGTGGAGGAGGAAGAGGAGACTTGGTACACATGTTCTGGCGATGCCCCAAGCTGTATAGGTATTGGAAGGGCATAGTGGATAAAATTAACTCTGTGTTTGGGACATTGCTGGGCTTGGAAGTCATGACATGCTTATTGGGCCTGATGGAGGAACAAGAGATCCTAAGGGATACACAGACCGCAATAGTCAGGTGCCTGTTTCAGGGCAAAAAAGGTATTGCTCGGAACTGGCAGAGAAAAGATCCCCCCGAAGGGTAGTAGAGTGGATGAAAGAAGTAAGGGAGGTGATTAGTAGAGAGAAATATATATATAAGAAAAGGTGTAACTATAAAAAATTGGAAAAAATATGGAAGTTATGGGTGAATTGGGAGGAGCATAGAATGGATGTTGTGTAGGATGAAAGTGGAAGTGGGAGGGTTGGTGGGAGGGGGGTAAGGGGGGGGGATTAGTTAAAAGGTAAAGGGAAAAATTCCTTTATATCTCTTTGATGGTATATTATGGTTTACATATGTTTTGAATTGATGTATAAATGATATAAATATAATGTCTGGATAGTTGATGGCTTTTTAACCTCTTCTCTTTTGTTTTTAACGAAATTTTTCAATAAAAAGATACAAATTAAAAAAAAACAAGGCAGATCTCTCTCTCCCTGTCTGACAGAGCGACGATCTGTGCTTCCTACTTATCAGGAACACAAATCTCTCTCTTTCTAGTGTCAGCATCCCCCACACAGTTAGAAAGCACTCCCAGGGAACACATTTAACCCTTTGATTGCCCCTGATGTTAACCCCTTCACTGCCAGTGTCATTTATACTGTGACAGTGCATTTTTTTTTAACACTGATTACTGTATTGGTGTCACTGGTCCTCAAAAAGTGTCACTTTGTTTAATTTGTCTGCCGCAATGTTGCAGTCCCGCTAAAAATCACTGATCGCCGCAATTACTAGTAAAAAAAAAAAAAAGTCCCTAAATCTATCCCATAGTTTGTAGGTACGATAACTTTTGCGCAAACCGATCAATATACGATAGATGGGATTTTTTTACCCAAAATATGTAGCAAAATACAAATTGGCCTAAATTGATGAAGAAATTAGATTTTTTACATATTTTTATTCGATATGTTTTATAGCAGAAAGTAAAAAATATTGTTTTTTGTTTTTTTTTTTCAAAATTGTTGCACTTTTTTTTGTTTATAGCACAAAAAATAAAAAACACTGAGGTGATCAAATATCACTAAAAGAAAGCTCTATTTGTGGGAAAAACAAAACAACTTTTGTTGGCTGTGCGAATGGACAAACTTTCTGGCAACAAAAGTCTGATGGAGCAAAGTCCGATCGTATGTACACAAAAGCCTCGGACTTTTGTACAAACTACAGTACGCAGCCGCGAGAATGTTTCCAGCGCGAACCCATCGCGCTGTTTCTCTGCGACACGGTACTGTACATCTCACGCTGGCTGCAATAGGAAAAACACATTTTCCTATTGCGGCGAGCGCGAGAGGGAATTCCCCTCTGGGGGCATACCAGGCCCTTAGGTCTGGTATGGATTTTAAGGGGAGCCCCCTATGGCGAAAAAACGGCGTGGGGGTCCCCCCCAAATCCATACCAGACCCTTATCCGAGCATGCAGGCCGGTCAGGAAAGGGGGTGGGGACGAGTGAGCGCCCCCCCTCCTAAGCCGTACCAGGCCGCATGCCCTCAACATGGGTGCTTTGGGGGAGGGGGCGCCCTGCGGCCCCCCACCCCAAAGCACCTTGACCCCATGTTGATGAGGACAAGGGCCTCTTCCCGACAACCCTGGCCGTTGGTTGTCAAGGTCTGCGGGCAGGGGGCTTATCGGAATCCGGGAACCCCTTTAATAAGGGGGCCCCTAGATCCCGCCCCCCACCCTATGTGAATGAGTATGGGGTACATGGTACCCCTACCCATTCACCTAGGGAAAAAAAGTGTCAATTAAAAAAACACACTACGCAGGTTTTAAAAGTAATTTATTAGGAAGCTCCAGGGGTCTTCTTCCGACTTCAGGGGTCTCTCAGGCCTCTTCTCCTTCTCTCCGGTGTCGTCTCCGCGCTCTCTGGTTCTTCTTCCTTCTTGCCGGGCTCCTCCGCTATCTTCTGCTCTTTTGCCGCTCTTTTGCTAGCGGAGGAGCCTGGACATCTGGATCGTCTTCTTCCCTCTTCTCTTCCAGAGATGTTGACACGACGCTCTCTCCGGCTGTAATGCTGTCTGTGCGCTCTGCTGTGACTTATATAGGTGGTGACCCTGCCCCCCTATGACATCACAGTCCCAGGGCATGCTGGGACTGTGAGGTCATAAGGGGGCGTGGTCATAGGATGACATGACCACGCCCTTTCCTGACCGGCCAGGCTGCGTGCTCGGATAAGGGTCTGGTATGGATTTGGGGGGGACCCCCATGCTGTTTTTTTCAACGTAGGGGGGTTCCCTTTACTATCCATACCAGATCTAAGGGCCTGGTATGCCCCTGAAGGGGAACCCATGCTGTTTTTTTATTTAAAATTTGGCGTGGAGTTCCCCCTCAAGATTCATACCAAACACAGTGCCTGGCATTGGTGGGGATCCAACTTGGATTCCCGCATCAGTGTGAACCCAGCTCGCAAGGTGTCAATCTCGCCAATAAAAGTGGCGAGATTGACACAATATCAGACAACAATACAGAAGTTGACCAAAGGGTGGTGGTAAAGAGCTGAAAAACCACGTGATTTGGTGAAAGTTGGCTGGAAAAGTCCTGTCGTCTGTATGCAAGACAAACTTCTGGCCAACGCCCTTTGTACAAAAATCCAAGGGAAAGTTTGTACAAAGTCCTATTGTGTGTATGGGGCTTTAGAAATAGCAGGGAAATGGGAAACAGGAAAATGTTATTATAGGGGATTTGATATTAATGGGTTCATGATTTATCAAGCATATTTGAGGACCGTTTCTTGGGTCGAATAGCGGAACTAGAAATATGTTGGATAGGGGGAGGTCAGAAAAACTTGTAGGTGGTTTAAAACCGCAGAGCCACCCATTGTATTGTGTAATACAGATCTGGTGTGTCTAGGGATGGATCAGAGTCACTGTGTTGGATGAAAAATCATAGAGCCTTATTTTGCCGAAAAGACATGTTTCATGTCTCACAAATGCCACTTATTCAGTTTATGGTGATACACACGTTTGCTACTTCCTGGTTTCAGGCTTAAGCCATAGCATGCACTTTTTTTTACCACCCACTATCCAACAAGTTTATTACCCACCCCAGAGCCCCTCAGAGGATCCAGGATTGGGACCTCCGAGGCATTGAGAGCGACCAGTCTTGACTTGTATGGAGACAGAGGTTTTCTTCACTTGCACCCCTGGAAGGTTGAGTGTCCCACCCTATAGGGTAACTGGAACCTCACCAGATATGATCACCAGTCATTTTATTGACTCTTTTTCTACCTAAATTTTCTTTAGTTGACCACTATATTACAGATACACACTCTGCTACACGCTCTTTTTACCAGCGGACACACTGAAACATTTGATAGGTCTTCATTTCGCCCCCTCATAGCTTTAAGGACCACCGCCATTCAAATCCCAAATTGAAACTAGTAGATGCAACAGAGTTCGTCTATTTCTAACAACACTGCAGATGTGGAAATTAGGAATTCTTTGGGTAACAGTGAAGTAAATTACAAGAAAGAGATATGTGCGTAGGACAAGAGCACTACATTTCAAAAAAGAGTTTACAAGTTGCATTCCTAAAACTTTGTTTACACTTGTGGTTGGGGGAGAGGAGGGGGGAGAGGGGGGGCAGTAAAACCACACGACTGAGCTGCAAAATTTTACCACCCCACATCACACCCGCTTAACCCCTTCCCACCTACCGTATGCATCTGTGGAGCCTCACTGAAGTGGGCCTTTACCTGTGAGGTTGCATATACACTATATTGTCAACAGTATTGGGACACCTGCCTTTACACACACATGAACTTTAATGCCATCCCAGTCTTAAGCCTCGTACACACAATCAGATTTTTGGACGACCGTTCGTCTGTTTTTTTTGTTGCATGCTAGTCTCATGTCGAAAGTGAAGAGCTTGCTAACCATACGAAAATTCTCGTACGACAGAATTCAACTTCAGAAGTGACATAATGTGTTGAATATTGAGTAGTTTTGTATGTATTCTTTCGTTTCTGAGCATGCGTAGTCTTGCGCTTACGATTTTTTTCAAACAAAACCATACTAATTAAAAGAAAAAAAAACATTGAGTTCACGTACGACAAAAATTTTATAGTCTGCGCATCCAGCTTTTGTCGGACGAAAAACCTGAATCGGCTGTTGAAAGCACCATACTAACGATCCAAAAATTTGCAGATCGTTCGTCGGATGAAATTTAAACATGCATCTTAATTCCTAAATAAACATTCATATACACTATATGACCAAAAGTATTGGGACGTCTGCATTTACACGCACATGAACTTTAAAGTCATCTCAGTCTAAAGCCTCGTACACACGATCGGATTTTCCACAGACAAAGCGCCAGACTTTTGTCCGAAGGACATGTGCCGTGAACTTGTCTTGCATACAAACGATACACAATTGTCGGCCAACAAACACAACTGTAGTGACGTACTACGTGGAATTTCAGCTCTTGAGCGCCACCCTTTGGGCACCTTCTGCTAATGTCGTGTTTTGTGAGCATTGATTCCGAGCATGCGTCTTTGTACGTTGGACTTTTGTGTGATGGACTTGTGTGCGCACGATAGGAAAATCTGACAACAGACCATTGTCCATTGAATATTTACTAGCCTGCCATCCAACATTTGTTGGTGGAAAGTTGGCCATCAATTGTCTGATGGAGCGTACTAACGGTTGGATTTTAGGCAAATAGTCTGTCATCACACAATTCCCTGCTGAAAATCCAATAGTTTAAACAAGGCTTTAGTCCGTAGGGTTCAATATTGAGTTGGCCCACCCTTTGCAATTATAACAGCTTCAACTCTTCTGAGAAGGCTGTCCACAAGGTTTAGGAGTGTGTCGTTGGGAATGTTGGGAATGTTTGTCCATTCTTCCAGGAGCGCATTTGTGAAGTCAGGCACTGATGTTGGACTTGAAGGCCTGGCTTGCAGTCTCCACTCTAATTCATCCCAAACGTATGGCAAAACACACAGAAATTGTGCTCTTTACCATGTGTTTCAGAAACGCTGCAAACGTGCATTGTTCTTGTGTTGTCACTACATGTTAACCTCCCTGGCGGTTTTCCCGAGTGTGGCTCGGGGTTAAAATTCAGTACCATTAGCGGTAACCCCGAGCCACACTCGGGATCGCATTGCAGGATCCTGGGGCGGCTTTACTTACCTTGTCCCCGGGATCCTGCGATGTCACCCGCAGTGTCCGAGGACTCCGTCCTCCTCCGAAGCCTCTCCGTGCCAGGCTCCGTTCCCTGCGAGCGGCGCGACGCACGGGGGCGGAGCCTGGCGGCAAATTAAAAAAAAAGTAAAAATCATAACACATACAGTACTGTAATCTTACAGATTACAGTACTGTATGAAATGATTTCACATCCCTTTTGTCCCCAGTGCTTTGGCCCATGCCCTGCATGCAGTTTTACATGATATACACTGTTCTTTCTGCCTGGAAACTGGAGATTGTCCATAGCAACCAAAAAGTGTCCCTTTACGTCAAAAGTGGCTTTAGACCAGCTAGAAAACAGCGATAGTAAATTAGAACACTTGCAGAATTGAGCGATAGTGAATTGTGGGGAAATTTATTTTATTACTATTTTTTTTTTTTAATTATTTATTTTTATTTATTATATTATAATTTATGTTTTTGTGTTTCAAACTTTATCATACCCGGGATATCTACTAGACTCTTGTTTGGACAGATTTAAGTGTGTTATTGTTAAGATTTACAGACCTACAATATAAAACGCCAAATTTCCATGCAAAATAATTGTACCGCTTTCAGCACCTAAAATCCGAAATAATCATACCGCCAGGTAGGTTAAAGGTTCCCCAAGTGCGGCAAATGCACCAAAAACTAAGATAACACACCATGCTCTGCTCCAAAAAAAGTTCTGAAGCTTCTCTGGGGTGATTGTTGTGTGTAGGCCTGCCCATTCACGTGAATGGAATCTGAAAATCCTTTCAAAAATACTTACAAGATTTTAAACATCCTGCGGACAAGGTAAATGAGAGAAAAGCACATTGGAATGACTGGGCCAGAAATAGCATTAAAAAGTGCTTCTACAGTATTTATTATGAAAAGTGAAATTCTGCCTGAAAAGGTGAATTTATCCTTTAAGTTCTAGTAATGGCCGGTTGCTTGCGGAGATATGAAGAGAGGCGTTTCTTCCAATGTGCCAACTGAGCTACTGAGATGTTAGTGCCATGATTTTTGCTGCCCTTTCCTTCTTGAGGCAAGAAGCTAATTGGATAATAGATGGTAGCCTTGTGGGCTTTGACCAGCTGACTTTTATTAAAATGAATCAGGCCTGGATCACCATGCACTACCAAACACTTGGTGTGCCTGTTAATGATGAAATCAAAACATTTATTTTATATCCATTTAAATACTTTCCCTCTTATACTCCTTCCACACGTGTTGGAGCAGTCCACCCTGCTCACCGGGGAATCTATCTGCTGATCCCCTCTGAGTAGGCAGATGACTAGTCCGTGTCTGCTCCGCAGAACGGACAAGGACACAATTCGCTCTACTCTATGGTCAGATGTAAACGGACTATCTGATCCCATTGGATGTCTGCGGGTGTAAACGAACACATGTCTGTTTACACTTGCTGCTCCATAGGGGACAATGGAGGGTCCGGTCGGCCCGCCTGAAAAGCTGACAGGCGGATCATATTGGTTTGCTCATGTGAAAGGGGCCTTATTCTTGCTGTTACTGCTGCTGCCAAAATTTCTGTCTCCTGGCACCTCTCCTCGAATTTCGGAAGACGGTTATATTTTTAATTTTTTCTATTATATTCTATTGTTTTTTCTATTTCCTTATTTTCTAGTCTATTCTAATTTCGGAACATGGTCGAATTCTTTCTATGTTATTCTATTGAATTCTATTGTTTTTTTCTATTCTACTCTTTTCTGTTATATGCTATTCTATTCAAATTCATTTTATTAGAAATTCTAATTTTCAAATTTCTTCTATTCTATTGTTTTCTATATTTTATTATCTTTTTTTATATTCTATTCTTTTCTATTCTATTCAAATTCCAATTTATTCTATTTAAAATGTTATTTTTGGAAGATAATTATATTCTTTCTTTTGAATTCTATTGTAATTTTTTTTCTATTCTAGTCTATTATTTTCTAAATTATTCTTTTCTATGCTATTCTAATCTATTCTATTCAAATTCATGCTATTCAAAATTTGAATTCATTATTTTTTAATTTATTCTATTCTACTCTATTCTATAGTTTGTTTTCTATTCTTTTCTATTCTATTCTTTTATTTTCTATTCTATTTTTTTCTACTTTGTTTGAATTCATAGTTATTCTATTTGAAATTTGAAATTTGGAAGATGGTTATATTCTTTCTATTGAATTCTATTCTATTGTTTTAGCTATTCTAGTCTATTCTTTTCTATATTATTCTTTTCTATGCTATTCTAATCTATTCTATTCTCATTCATTCTATTCTAATTTCTAATTTTCTAATTTATTCTATTCTATTGTTTTTTCTACTCGGTTCTTTTCTAGTCTATTCTATTATTTTCTATTCTATTCTTTTATATTCAAATTCAAATTTATTCTATTCGAAATTAGAATTTCGGAAGATGGTTGGATTCTTTCTATTGAATTCTATTCTATTGTTTTTTTTCTAATCTATTCTTTTCTATTCTTTTTTAATCTATTCTATTCAAATTCGAATTCCTTCTGATAAAATTCGAATTTCGGAAGACAGTTATATTCTAATTTATTCTATTCTATAAATTTTTCTATTCTATTGTTTTTCTATTCTATTCAAATCTATTCTATTCAAATTTTGAATTTTGGAAGATGGTTATATTTTATTTAATTCTATTGTATTGAATTTTATTCTATTGTTTTTTTCTATTCTATTGTTTTTCCTAGTTTATTCTTTTCTATTCTCCTATTTTCTATTCTTTTCTATTCTATTCTAATTCAAATGTATTCTATTCAGATTTCAGAAGATGGTTATATTCTTTCTAATTTATTCTATTCTAATCTATTCTATTCAAATTAAAATCTATTTGAAATTAGAAATTTCGGAAGATGGTTATATTCTATATTATTCTATTGAATTCTATTCTATTATGTTCTATTCTATTGTAATCTATTTGAATTTATGCTATTTGAATTTTGGAAGACGGTTATATTCTTTCTTTTTTATTCTATTCTATTGAATTCTATTCTATAGTTTTTTCTATGCTATTCTTTTCTATTCTCTGCTTTAATTTTCCCTTCTATTCTAATCTATTCTGTTCAAATTCGATCTCATTCTTTTCGAATTACAGAGTATGGTTATATTCTTTCTAATTTTTCATTCTATTCTATTGTTTCTTCTATTTTATTCTCTGATTTTCTATTCTAATCTATTCTATTCAAATTTATTCTATTTGAAATTCCAATTTCAGAAGATGGTTATATTCTTTCTATTTTATTTAATTCTATTGAATTATATTCTATAGTTTTTTTTCTGTTTTGATCCTTTTATTCTATTCTCTTATTTCATATTCTTTTATATTCTATTCTTTTTTATTCTAATCTATTCTATTCAAATTCGTTCTATTCGAAAACCTTAGTTAGACCTACCAGTAACAGTATTTCTATAAGCATTTCAGGACAACACCATGGACAACACCATGGAGAGAGCACAACTCCACCTCTTCACAGGAAACACTGCTGTGACAACGCCCCTTTAAAAGCGGTTGCTTCCCCAATGCCGTCAGTCGTACCCAAGAATTCCTCCGACATGCTGAAAGATGTAAGCAAAACATCGAGCACCCGAGATTATACATTCATACACCAAACATATGAGGGCGTGAAGTAGCTGCTGTCCTGAAAGGCTCATAGAAATACCGTTACCAGTAAGTCTAACTATGGTTTTTGACCTTTGCCTTTCAGGACAGCACCATGGAGATGATAACCGAGAACTTACTTCAGGGCGGGACTACAGCTTGTAAGACCTTCCTGCCAAAGGACTGATCCGAGTCCGGCAGAAGATCCAACCTATAGTGCCTTATGAAAGTCGAGAAGCTGGACCATGTGGCTGCCTTACAGCTCTGTTCTGGCGATGCCCCAGCTCTCTCTCTGCCCAGGAAGCCGGCCACTGCCCATGTGGAGTGTGGTAATATCCCCTCTGGAGGTTCTCTACCTACAGCCAGGTAGGCTCCTTTGATAGCCTGCTTAAGCTATCTTCCCAAGGTACTCTTGGATTCTCTGTGTCCTTTATGCACTCCTACTGACAAGACAAGCAAGGAAGATGTTTTCCTGAGGTTTTTTTTTGTATTTCAAGAGACACCTTCGGACATCTAATGTGTGAAAAGCCTCTTCTCCTGGGCCTGAAGGTGCTGGACAAAATGTCGGTAGTATAATCTCCTGCGTGCGGTGGAACATGGAAGACACCTTTGGAAGGAAAAATGGATCTGTTTTCAAAATGATCCTGTCCGGGAGGCACCTGAAAAAGGGCTCAGCATTTGATAGGGCCTGAACTCGCTAATCCTGCGGTCTGAGGTTACCGCTACTAGGAGGATCATTTTTAATGTAAGCAATTTCAAGGAAGCATCTTCCAATGGTTTAAAAGGCGCCTTTGTGAGGCTATGCAGAACTAAAGATAAATCCCAACTCGGTAAATATTTCAAGGGTACTGGCCTTATTCTGGCCATGGCCTTAAAAAAACAAATTATTAACTCCCTGGATAAAGTTTTCTCCAGAAAAAATGATAATGCTGCCACCTGCACCTTGAGGGTGCTTGCTGCTAGGGCCTAGGCCCTTCTCCATACCCTCGTGAAGAAACTCTAGAATGGAAATTAACCACTTCAATACAGGGCACTTATATACCTTCCTGCCCAGACCAATTTTCAGCTTTCAGCGCTGTCGCACTTTGATTGATAATTGCGCGGTCATGCTACACTGTACCCAAACTAAATTTTTATAATTTTGTTCCCACAAATAGAGCTTTATTTTAGTGGTATTTGATCACCTCTGATTTTTATTTTCTACTAAACAAATAAAAAAAGACTGAACATTTTGAAAAAAATTTTTTTTTGTTTCTGTTACAAAACTTTGTAAATAAGTAAGTTTTCTCCTTTACTGATGGGCACTGATAAGGCAGCACTGATGGGCACCGATGAGGTGGCACCAATGAGGTGGCACTGATGATGGGCACTAATATGCGGCGCTGATGGGGCACTGATAGGCGGCACTGATGAGCACTGATATGCAGCACGGATGGGCACTGAAAGGCGGCACGGATGGGCACTGAAAGGCGGCACGGATGGGCACTGATAGGCGGCATGGATGGGCACTGATAGGCGGCACAGATGGGCACTGATAGGTGGCACAGATGGGCATGGATGGGCACTGATAGGTGGCACGGATGTACAGTAATTGATGGTACGGATGGATGCCAATCAGTGCCAAACAATAATGCCTGCCAATCAATGATGCCCATTGTGGGCACTGGTGGTCCTAGTGGCGTCCCTGGTGGTCCAGTGTAGGCATACTCGGGGGGGCTGCGCTGATAATCAGCACAGACCCTCCCTGTGAGAGGAGCAGCCGATCGGCTGACAGGGGGAAGTCCCATCTGTGAGCCAATGCATCCAACCCCAACGCTTGATCCTCTCTTTAGTGTTAAAAGAAGGCAGGCGTCTTTGCATTCCCCTGGTTCGCAAATAAATCTACCTAGGGCAGCTCCCAACTCTTGGTAATCATCAGATATATTTTTTGGTTCAATGGCCATTCGGACTACCTTACTTTCTTTTTGCTGAGGAAGTCTGCTAGCACATTCTGCATGCCCTTCAGGTGGATTGCCGCTAGTGAAGCCAGATTGGATTCTGCTCCTTGTTCCCCCCTGTTTTGTCATATAGAGGAGAGCTGTCTTGTTGTCTGACAGAACTTGCACATGATGACCTCCTAAGGACCGCTGGAAGACCAGAAGACTGAGGTGAATCCCTTTTAGTTTCCTCCAGTTTGAAGATTTCCTGGCCTCCGTCTTGGACCATTCGCCTTGAGCTGTATGTTCTCCGAAGACCCCTTGAGAGGTTCCTCTGATCCCCCCCACCACCACCATAGGGACCTTTTCGCTCTTGCATCTAACTTGATCCTTTTCTCTAGTGACTCCTGCGACCATTTCTGAAGTATATCCCACTGAAAGCCGCGAGCATGTAGTCTGGCCCACTGCACCACCGGAATCGCTGCTGTAAACAGCCCCAGTACTGACATGGCCCTTCGTACAGATACTTCCATGTTGAACTGACCGATTTTAAGGCTGACTGGACTTTTTCTATTTTTTCTGTCGGGAGAAAAATCCTTTGTAGTGTTGAATCTATCTCGTACCTTAGGAGTCTTACTCGCTGGTCCAGTATCAGATTTGATTTCTGACGGCTCAGCAGCCAGCCCAAACAGCTCAAGTGCTCCTGTGTTATTTGCAGGTTGGTCGCTACTTTCTCCTTGGTCTCTGCAAAGAGTAATAGGTCGTCGAGGTAGGGTACTATGGCGATCCCTTTCAACCTCAGGTTCCAAGGCTTCCGGCCAAAACTATTCTAAACACTCTGGGTGAGGAGGAAGGGCTGAAGGGAAGAGCACTGAACTTGAGAAATTTCCCCTCCCAGGTTGACCACCAGACGTAGGAACTTCTGAGACGATTCTGCAATTGGGATGTACAGATATGTGTCCCTCAAATTGATTGATGCCATAAAGCAATTGGGAGTGAGTAGATTTCTTAGCGAAAAGATAGTGTCCATTCGGAATCTCTTGTATCTCATTGACTTGTTCAAGATTTTTACATTTGGGGGCGTGGCTTGGACATGGTGGAGTAAGGATGTGCTTTGCTAGAGCTCCCGACTCCCGACCAGACCAACCCGGCTGATATGCCCTATTTCAACAACGTCCTTGCTGGCCATGAGATATCGTAAGGGATTGAAGGGTAGAGGATTGTCCACAGCGGCTCCGGCGGATCATATTGACCGTTATTTCAGAGACCTACCCCGCTCTGCTCCAGCAGGGAACAGCAGAGGAACACGTGGGGCCATTGGGCCCTCATCGACCCTCTTTCCCCACATGGAGGCTTCACAAAGCTCAGTGCCGAACTCATTGACGGGTCTCCTGCTTTTATTAGACTCTCCGCCCGGCACCTCCAGCAGCCAGGGGATGTCCACTTCCATCTCCAGGGACAAGGACGACATCAGGGTGCTACTAAGGGCCCTCCCTACCAATGCGGACTTAGAAGCCATTGTGCTGCGGGTAAAGGAACAGCACCACAGGGACTTCCAGCAAGTGAAAGCGGAGGTTAATGGTCTCGAGGTGAGACTGTCCAGTGGGGAGGCGAATCTGGGTGCCCTAGAGGCTCGCATTTTCCAACTGGAGAGGGCACAGATGCAAAGCCAGGACCAGTTGGCGGAGGTGCAGCTCCACGCGGAAGACCTGGAGAACCAGAGCCGCAGGAACAAGCCAGAGGCTACGGGGCCTGAGAACCTGCCGGAGACTGTTCAGGCAATCCTGCACAAGATCATGGAGCCGGACCTGCCTGTGACATGAGAATTCGACAGAGTGCACAGGGCGCTCAGTCCCAGGCCGGGGGAACAAGACCGCCCCCGGGACGTGATCTGCCGGTTACACAGATATGCCCAGAAAGAGATAATCATGAGAGCCGCCTGGCAGAAAGGAACGGTGGACTTTGACGGGGCGGCTATATCCATCTTTCCGGATATCTCCCGGTCAACCCTACAGAGGAGAGCCATGCTTAAACCCCTGTTGGAGTCCCTGCGTAGCACTCAGCTCCAGTACCGTTGGGGTTTCCCTCTCCAGTTGACAGTCCGTAAAGCAGGCTCTTCCTACATCCTGAGACGCCACTCGGATCTCGCAGAGCTGTTCAGATTCCTGGGGATGGAGGCAATCCCCCTTCAGGATTGGTTGCGCCCTCTGTCAGGCAGGGATTCCCATACGGGGCCACAGGCGCCTCAACCGGCACTGCCGTGCCGCTCATCAAGGCGCAGACGGAGGGAGCCTATGCTGATCAGAGCCCAGGAGCCTGAACTGTAATACCAGCGGATGCTTACATGTGAGTAGTCCCGGGGCCTGTGATGCTGGCATGGCTTGGACATGGCTTGACTGTTTGACTTGCCCCCCCACCTTGCCTGCATGTTATGCCCTGAACCACCGTTGACTGCCCCCAGGGACCTCCTGGGTCAGTTTTGCTCCCCCCTGTGTTAGTTCCCTTCCCCCCTGAGACCACATTGACCCCCCCCGGTAAGTGTCTTTCCCCTCCTCCGGGAATGCGGTGATCCGTGGTGACCCTGCTCCACACTGCATATTGACCTAGTGCTTTGATGCCATGAAAGGTGGGGGAAGATACAAACTGTGATGTATAAGCTGGGGGGAGTGTGTCTTCTAATCTCTCTGGGGTGGGCTGGTGTAGCGCCCGGAGGTGATTGTCCTTGGTAATAGCGTTACCTGGGGGTGCTGTGCTGCCTGCCTCAGGGGATGAGGTTTAGACAGGTCCACTGGCTGCTGGCCTTCCCCCCTCCCTCCTCCCTTTTCCCTCCTCCCTTTGCCTCCCTTACACCCCTTTTCCTCCTCATCCCCCTTCTTTCTCCCTTCCCCCCCTTTCAGATCCCCCCTTCCCCTCCTCCTCCCCCTCCTCCTCCTCCTCCCCCTCCCCCTCCCCTTCCCCTCCTTCTCCCCTTCCCCCTCCTCCCTCCTTCTCCTTTCCCTTCTCTCCTCCCTATTCCTCCCTCCCCTTCACCCCTCCCTTGAGATGGGGGGATCCGGGAGGGCTTGGGCTATGGGTGGGGGGGGACACGAATCAAACATTTAGATAACAACCTGCTGCTGCAGTAATGCAGATCATCCCAGGGACTTCTTGCAGGGGGATGATATCCCCCACTCTATAAGTAATTCCCTCTTCCCGAGGTTTGAGGTAGAGGGATTTCCTAGTATACTTAGATTTACTTTGGTTACGTTAAATTCAATGTGTTGATTTATGGGATTGCAATGTTAAGCATCCAGCCAGGGCAGTGCCCTCCGCCGGCTTAGTGGGTATGGGCCATAACGAAAACGTGGCCAGACATATCAGCCATATATAACTAATGTTTTTATGTAAAAGACAGGTGGGGATAGGGAGTTTCTATACCCTGCTGTGCATAACCACTTTCCTCGCATAGGGTTACACTATGTCACTAGTGTAAGGAGACTAGGTCTCACATATGCGCATAGTGTACTAGCTGTTTTTGCATTTGTTCTATCTGTTCTTTCTTACACTCTTCTTCCACCCCCCCCCCCTTTTTGTTTTTTTTTGTTTTTTTCTTGCTGACCTTTTACCTCCGCCAGCTCTCATCATGACCAAGAGTGGTCAGGAGCCAGCTCGCATGCTCTCTATTAATGTGAAGGGACTGAACACCCCAGAGAAGCGCAATATTTCTATGTCTAACCTGAAATGTATGAAAGCTCACATTTGTTTTCTACAGGAGACACATTTTTGTGCCGATAGAGTACCAAGTCTCCAGAATCGCCTCTTTCCGACGGTTTACCATGGGTTCTCGTCAGACTCCAAGTCCAGAGGGGTTTGCGTTCTGATCCGCAATAAAAGTCCATGGCAGGAGGAGGATTAGTGGAGCGACACGCTGTTTGTAAAGGGAACACTATGGGGCTCTATGGTCACGCTAGTGAACCTATACCTCCCAAACACAAACCAGATCACTTTTCTAGACCCCATCCTGACTAAGCTGAGAGAGTTTGCTGAAGGGGCAGTTATCCTGGGAGGCGACATGAATTTGATTATGGACCCTACCTTAGACTCATCCAGGAAAACCTCTCAGCTCTCCTGTGCGGTGTTGAAACGCCCAAAGAAAAGCTTCTATGCTTTCCACCTAGTAGACGTGTGGCGAATTCTTCATCCGAACCTTGGAGATTACACGTTCTACTCACACCCTCATGACTCATACACCCGAATTGATCTAATTATGATGCCCCAATCCCTCCTGTCTAGGGTTACATCGGCATTGATTGGTCCCATCACATTCTCAGACCATGCACCGGTCATGGTGGACATAGACCTCCTAACGCTCACAACTAAGCAGTGGACGTGGAAGATCAATAACTCATTGATCCAACTGCCTGAGGTAGCCGAAGAAGTGTCCAGGGAATTGAGGCAGTTTTTTGCCAAAAACGTAAACTCGGAGACAGCCCCAACAATGGTTTGGGAGGCACACAAGGGCTACATCAGGGCTCTCCTAATGAAAATAGGGTCCCGCATCAAGAAGGCCAGAGAGCAACAGATTTCTGAACTTCTAGGTAAAATCCGGCCCTTGGAGGCCACTCACAAACAGTCGCTTGCCGAACAAGCTCTGGCTGATTTAACTGCTTTGAGGAATCAACTGCACACCCTGGCCCTATACAGGGCAAAAGAGGTGATAGCCAAATGCAGGAAAACGTTCTATATGCACAGTAACAAGAGTGGCAAACTGCTGGCACGGGCTCTAAGAACCCAGCAAGCACGAACGTTTATTCCCGAAATATGCAATGAAACCCACAATAAGGTCCATACTACAGAAGCCATAGCAGACCAGTTTCAAAAGTATTACACCTCTCTATACAACCTTTCACGCACATCTTCTGAAAGGGCGACGCCCTCTGAACGGGGTAATATACATGAGGAACTAACCGATTTAGAGAAACCCATCTCGGCAACGAAGTGACTCTAGCGATGGCGCGCATGCAACTGGGTAAAGCCCCGGGTCCAGATGGATATTCCCTTCTTTACTACAGGACCTTTGGGGAGCTTCTGATCCCACACTTCCCCTCAGCATACAACGCTGCGGGTGAGGGCTCAACCCTCCCCAGAGATACGCTACTCGCACACATTGCGGTGATTCCAAAGGAAGGTAAAGACCTCCTATTATGCCAAAACTATAGGCCGATCTCATTATTAAACATAGATCTAAAAATTTTCACGAAAATTC
This sequence comes from Aquarana catesbeiana, assembly GCF_042186555.1. NCBI lineage: Eukaryota > Metazoa > Chordata > Amphibia > Anura > Ranidae > Aquarana > Aquarana catesbeiana. The sequence continues at coordinate 268,704,012 of NC_133332.1, forward strand.
TTTCCATCCGGCTGATAGACCTGATCCCTCAACTGATTCATTCCGACCAAGTGGGATTTGTTCCCACAAGGGAGGCACGTGATAACACAACCAAATCGATCAACTTAATATACACAGCATGGAAACTAAAAACCCAGATGGTGCTCCTGTCGACGGACGCTGAGAAAGCATTCGACAGGGTGATCTGGCCCCTTCTCTTTGAAACCCTTCAGGGCATAGGTCTTAGAGAGCGAATGATGAACTAGATGCAAGCAATCTATTCTTGCCCATCGGGACAGGTTAAAGTTAATGGTCACCATTTCATTTCCGATAACAAATGGGACAAGACAGGGGTGTCCTCTATCGCCTGTGATATTTATTCTGACCCTCGAACCTTTTCTAAGATGTACAGAGACAACCTGAATATCTCGGGGCTTAGATTGAATGCCACCCTTCCCCCAAAATAGCAGCATTTGCAGACGATCTGCTATTCTTCTTGACCAGTCCATTGATGTCCATCCCAAATCTGCTTGCGGAACTGAAGATGTATGAAAAACTGTCACTCTTCCGCATTAATTACCCGAAATCTGAGGCATTGGAGGTCGCTTTGCCACCACCCTTAGCTGAGTTGATTAAAGTAGATTTCCCCTTTAAGTGGGCCTCGTCCCCCATTAAAAAATACTTAGTCATATTTCTGCCCAGCAGAATAGAAGAAATGTTCCCTCTCAACTGCCCTCACCTCTTAACAGCTATAAAAAAAGACCTCCAGACCTGGCAGAATGGAATGTTCTCTTGGTTTTGACGTTGTGCCATAGTAAAAATGAAAACCATGCCTCGCATACTATACCACTTCCAGGCACTTCCTATACGAATTCCTGCTTCCTTCCTCAAAGCGGTCAACAGAACCTTTGTCAGGTTTGTCTGGGCCCAAATCCCCCCCCCCGCTTGACCTAGACCATACTTCGACTTCCCAAGCTAAGGAGTGGTATTGCCCTACCAGATGCTAACCTCTACCTAATGGCATGCCATCTGACCAGGGTTCTAGACTGGTGTTGGCATGATGTCCTGAAGCAGTGGGTGCAAATAGAACATGCCCTAACGGAGACCAGACTAGAGTCGCTGCCCTGGTGCCAAAAGCCCATGCCAAACCGAATAATTAACCACCCTACGGTGGGAGAAATGTGGCAAACTGCCCGCAAAGTTTTCCGCGATTTCTTGGTCTCACCGCTCCCATCTCCACTCACTCCCATTGTTGGAAATCCAGCCTTTGCTCCGGGTCTTGAAGACCCCAGATTCCTGAAGCTGCTGGAGGTCGAATGATCTCAAGCAAGACACTTCCTTATCAATGGCCGGTGGAAGAACAGGCAACAAATCACAGAGGATCCAGCCCTGGAGGGACTTTTGTTTTTGCAAAAGATACAGTTAACCCATTGCATTGGTTCTCTGCCCTCACCTGAGACTTTTGGGAGGCAATTAACCCCCTTTGAACTGTTGTGCTTGGAACAAACTCCGCTGAGACATGCTATCTCCCAGACCTACCAACTATTACTAGCCTAACCCCCAGACTCTAGACCTCCTTACATAACCGAGTGGGAACGTGACCTAGGGGTGCAATTTACAGAGAAACAAATAGATTGGCTCTTTTTTTTCGCTCATAAGACTTCCATCTGCGCCAGACACCAGGAGGGGGGATACAAGCTACTTTCCCGGTGGTACTACACCCCAGAAAGAATACATAAGATGTTCCCCCACAGTACAAACCTTTGGAGATGTGGAGAGGTGACTGGCTCGCTCCTCCATGTCTTCTGGTCCTGTCGAACCCTCTGACCTCTCTGGACGGAAGTGCGCGGCATAGTGAAGAAATTCGAGAGGTACCTGAGACACCTGAATTCTTCCTTCTTCACCATCATGAGATCCCCACTAAAGCCTACAAGAAATCAATGATCCCTCTCCTGCTTACAGCAGCAAAGAGCTGCATCTCCCTGTTTTGGAAGCTGACACAGCCACCATCGGTGGCCGTGTGGCTGAGAAAGGTATCAGAGTTAAGGGCAATGGAAGACTTGGTGGCCACAGAGAAAGGCCTCAGTGAGCAATTTTCAAAAAAATGGTTTTACTGGCACAAATTTGTTTATTTGAATATAACGAGCTGTTGGTCTAACCTCCCAGTGATATAATGATCTTGCATGCTCCCCGGACGGGGATGGCGAGGCTGGACAGAGGTACAAGCACCTTCCCCGACCCTCCTCCCCCCGTGTAGGTGAGGCCCCCCCTTTTTTTTTTCCTTCTGCTCCCTCCTCCCCTATTTTCCCGTCTCTCTCCATTTTCTACTCTCTAACTCTCTCCCTAAGCTACTACTCTTCTTGTATTTTTTTTCTCCTTTTTCCTTTTTTGGGTCATCCGACCCCGGGATCAAAGCGGTCCCCGTTACCTTTTCTTTTTTTTTTTTTTTACATAAAATACAGTGTTTGCCATTTAAAGAGTGGTCATGTGTGATGCAGAACCTCCCTATCCTTCTACAAATTGGTGATACCTCCTGTATAGCGAAAGTTTTCTGTATGACCAAAATGACTGTACTATCATATGCCTTTGGGGAGTCTATTGTTTCTTCTGTACATTTCATCGGTAATGTATCTGTGTTTTCACATGATTACCTTTCTAAAAAAAAAAAATAAATAAAGAATTAAAAAAAAAAAAAAAAAAAGATTTTCAAATTTAAGATCAGGAGGAATTTTCCTGAAGGTTTCTTGACCAATAATATGTGGAAATAGAATCCCTTTCCCTCCTGCTCCTTGGGAACCTGGATGATAACCCCCTGTTGCATCAGCTTTCTCAGAAGGGACTTCATAGCCAGGGCTTTTTCTTGATCTTTTTTGGTAATTCGTTATATAAAAACGATGTGGGGGAGTCCAAGAGAATTCTAGGTCGTAACCTTGCCTGATGATGTTTAATACAAAAGGACTTATTGCTTCTTTCCAGACTGGAAAGAAAGCCTGTAGTCTTCCGCCCACCAGAAGGCAATCGTCATTGCTTTTTTGTAACTGGCTCTGGGGGTCTGAAGAGCACTCCCACCTGCCTCTCCCCCTCTGGGAATTCCAAGGCCTCTTTTGGCTCTGCTCTCTCTCTTTTTGGGGCTGTTGAAAAGGACGAAAATTTCCTTGGGTGGAATTCCTTTTTTCTTTGGCGAAAAGGCCTTCTTCTTGTCCGCCGTTCTGTCTAACACGGTTTCTAACTCCGAAACAAAGAGAGTAAGTCCCCTTTAAATGGGATCCCGCAGAGTTTCACCTTTGAAGCTGAGTCCCCTGACCAGATTTTGAAGCAGAAGGCCTGTCTGACTGAATTGATAAGGACAGAGGATCTTGCCGACATTCTGATGGATGTCAGCCATGTATTTAACTGCCTTTAGGAGCGTAGGGAACGACTCCAGTAAATATCTTTTTTCTGGAAGTGTCTGCTTCCACATGCCCTTTGAGTTGTGCTACCCAGCATTCAAGGTTTCTCGCCACTACAGTAGATGCCTTAACCAGCTTCAAATTGGACAGGGAGGAATCCCAAGCCTTTCTTAGGAGGGAATCTGCCCTCTTGTCCATTGCATCCTTGAGTACCCCCATGTCCTCATTACGCCTTGAGACCTGGGAGAAGGCCGCATCAATTTTTTTTTTTTTTATTCCAAATGAAAGACTCATCTTCTTAAAAAAGGAAATCTCCTTTTTAGAGACCGGGAGAAAAATTGTCCCTTCTTCGGGTCCTTCCACTCCTTTTTCACTGTTTCAGTCAGTACCTTATGGACTGGGAATACTCTATGCTTCGTCCCCTCTAGCCTTTAAAACATTTTATCATGTAATGATAATTGAGTCTTCTCTTCCTGTATATCCAGGGTGGTATAAACTGCCTTTAATAGGTCCTCCACTTCCTCCAACGTAAATTTGTAGCAAAAGGCCTTTGTCACTTCCTCTACATCCTCCTCCTCTGAATCCCATTTTGAGGGTGGAATACTGTCTCTCTCCTCTTCTGACTCACTTTCCACCTGTCTTGAAGTAGAGGGCAGAGGATTGGAATGGGAGCTCTGGCTTTGAACGGACCCCTGACCCTGCTTCTTCAAAAGGGAACGTACTGTCCCTAAAGTTTCTGCAAGTTCCTTCCTTACAGTGGAGACGAGCTCCTTGCATTCTTGCGTGGACTTTTCTTTCACAAGTCCTGCATTGCAAGACCTGCAGAGTGGTTTGGGCCAGCAGTTTTAGTGGGTACTTGCAAGATGGGCACTTTCTCCCTGAAGGGGCTCTTTCTGATTTGGCAGTGGCTTTCTGAAAGACACAACAATAAAAACCACCTTACTAGGGGTGAACCCTGTGCTACCACCACCGCACACCCTAAAGAAGGGAAGAAAGAGAAGGGAGAGACCCATGAGGAGAACTCAGCCTTGCATAGAGCTCCCAATTCTTGCTGAACTGTAAAAGGAACAATCATTCTTAAACAGTCAGCTACAGTTAAAAAAAATGGAAAAAAAACACACCCAGAGTGTAAAGATAAGAGGTACCACTGTACCTCTCCTACCTGGGCCTGGATGGGGTTTTGGGCACCTGCATCCACCACCTCTGCTGAGGGCTCTGTCTCCTTCAGCGCAGCGGCAGCTCTAACTTCTGAGCCTTTTAACATTTAAATCCTCCCGGCATCCCCGCGCTCGAGGGCCGGAAGGAAGCCCCAGCCAGAAGACCCACCTCTTCCTCCGTTCCAACGGCCGGAACTACTTGCCACCACGCCCCTCTGGAAGTCCTGCCCCCCTGAGCCAACATGCCGAGAGCTTCAGCTTCTCCCGGCATGCACGCCAAGCACACCCGCGGCCTCCAAGCACCCAGACCTTCCGACCGCCCATTACTCCCATGAGCCGGAGGAGAAAGCGGACACCGGAGCACCCCTGCTGGGGGGTGCTGGGCTGGTCACAGACAGCGGAGAAGCCAGGAGTTCCTGCCACCTCCTCACCCATGGAGAGAATGTAGCCCCCCTCTCTAGTTCCCCAGCGGCGCTTCCACCATAGTGGAGGAAACACTAAGACTGGCGGCATGGTGGAAGCAGCTGCTTTTAAAGGGGCGTTGTCATGGCAGTGTTTCCTGTGAAGAGGTGGAGCTGTGCTCTCTCCATTGTGCTGTCCTGAAAGGCAAAGGTCGAATTTCGAGTTTTGGAGGATGGTTATATTCTTTCTGTTTTATTCTTCTATTGTTTTTTCTATTCTATTCTAATTTATTCTATTCTGTTTTACTCTATTATTTTCTATTCTACTCTGTTCTGTTTTACTCTATTCTATTCCTTTTTTTTCTAATATATTTCATTTACCTCTTGTTTTCGAGTTCGATTTCAAATTTGATTTGAATTTGTTCCCGTTATTTTGGATTTGTTACTATTGTAATTCGGAAATTTGGATATATCAGCATAACGAAAACATGTGTCCGAATTTCAATTCAGAACTAAATGAACCACACATGCCTAACATTTGGTAGTATTCTCACTCTTGTCAATTTTTTTCACAGCTGTATCTGAGATCCTATGCTGCACTTATTTTGTTAAAAAAACACCTGCCTTGTGTCTCCACATTTTTAGGACTATGATTTTGTCTTGAAAATAAGGTGCCAATGACTACTTTGCTCAAGACTTATGGAGCCACCATATTTGGTTCTTAAAAAAAAATTGCTGACAAAAACAGAGTTTACATTAATATAACCTATTTGAGCAGGTCACATTCTGTCCTGCCACTGCTTCATTTTTTTTTCACAACTAATATAAAACACAGTAATTTTTACTGTAGAAAACACACCTGCCTTTTTGTGCCTGCACAGGTAAAACTATTTTACCTGGTCACTGCTTAATCCTTTGGAAGTGCCCCACCCGCTAGCTGTCAAAATGTAAAAAAAAGTGCCAATGCGGGGCTCCGCCCACCCAGCCATGTCACTCATTCACAGCGCTCTGTAAATGGAAAATTAAAAGGTCTGGCAGCTAGGAGAAGGAATCTGGGGGAGAGGATTTGTGCTAGGATGGTAAATTTTAGGTGGAAGTGCATGTGTGTTAGGAGAGGTGATTTTTTGGGTGAGGGAGATTTGTGCTAGGAGGAGGGAATTTGAGCTGGGAGGTGGGATTGGGGGGCAAAGATTTCTGCTCAGAGGGTAGATTTGGACTAGGAGGAGGGGGAATTTTTGCATTTCTGTTTGAGGACAATTTTGGCTTGCAGACTGAATTTATGCTTAGGGGGTGTGCATGCTGATTGGTGCTGATGGTTTTTTTGGGGGGGGGGGTTTTGAGCAGGAGGAATTTATGCTAAGACAAGATGCTCACATGTTGGGCGCTCAACGCTAGATGACCTTGTCCCGCCACTGACCACACTACACACAGGGCACTCAATAGATCTCATACTCCCCACACAACACATAGCTGAGGTCAGCATCCCTGACAGATATAGTCTCAATTTACACAGTGTGCACCCAGAATGTGTGCAGTGTGGGGATGGGAGGATGAGTGTTGCTGAGTGCTCTGCTACAGTAACCCTGTCCTCTTCTCTGCTGACCACTGTTTTCTGCCCTGCTGCCCCCTGTACACTGCCCTTCTGACCACTGTCCTTTGCCCTGCTGATCCCCTTTCCTCTGCCCTACTGACCCTTGTCTTCTGCCCTGATTACCCCTGTTCTCCATCCTATTGACCCCTGTCATCTGTACATCCTCTGTACACTTCCCTACTGACTCTTGTACACTCCCCTGCTGACTTCCCATCCTCTGACCTGCTGACCCCCATCCTCTAACATTCTGACCACTTGTACAGTCCCCTGCTGAGCTCTCATCCCATGCCCTGCTGACCCACTGCACACTGCCTTTCTGCCCCCTGTTCTCAGCCCTGCTGACCCCTTGTACATGGCCCTACTGATTTCTATACATCTCCCTGCTGACCTTGCATCCTCTGCCCCTCTGACAATTTTTACTGCACCCCCACATCAGATAGGTTAAATCTGGCCATGCAGAGCACCCACCTGTCTCAGTGTAAGAAGACTAGAGAAAGGTTGGATAATTGTCCTCCCTCTCCTTCCCCCTACTCCTTAACTGATTGCTTCTGGACATGGGGGGAGTGGTTCATGCAGCAAGGTACATTCCAGGTCCTATGTTGAGGGTGAGGGACATAGATGCCCCATAATACCTTGGGCCATCTGCATGGTGAACTAGCTAGTTCCCTGATGCAGGAACCCTCTGGAAGTAACAGAGAATGCTCTAATGATTATATGGGATGTGTACTGACCATTGTAGGTCTTTCCTCCTTTGTTGTTTTGCAGACTCTAGAGCAGCTCAACCTAAGGTCATTTAAGTGATTTGGTAACCAGTTGCGGGAGACAATGAAATAAAATGGTTTTGCATTTCGATGGCATTTAAATGGCATAATGAACATTTTCCTCCTGCAGCCACTGAATGACAGCGAGAGGGAGAGGGAGAGGGAGGAGAAGCCAGATTTCAGAGGTTGCAAGAGAAAAATTGGTAGGATTGTTTCTTGTATATGCCACCCCCACCGCCACTCCTGTCCCAGTGTAAAACAGAATGTGACAGGGAGGCCACATGGGCCCCCCGGAGCATGGGACAGAGTTGCCCTGATGCTACACCAGTGGTTGGGGATGTGTGATAAAAACACAACTATGGGGTTTTATCGTCCCTCCTAATAATAGAAGTCTATGGCTCAGTGCAGCTAACCCGCAGGAAAGGCACAGGTACACTGTGCTGCACCTTCCGATCAGTGTGAAAGCAGCCTAATAGCCCTTTCTTTTAAAGTGCTAATATGCCAATTGCAAAACTGTGATGTTTAATAAACTGACCTTTTTGCCTTCCAGCTTCTGCTGTCATTGCTAGACTGTCAGAAAGGTTCCTGTCCCAGGCGGAGTGATACCAAATGCACTTTTTTTTGAGGCAGGACCCGGCGCTATAGAGGAAGCATCAGCTTGTACGGCTCCTGTTCCCTCCGCAGACTTCCTTTTTCCGGCATCAGCTCCATCCTCACTGATGCTCTGTGATGGCAGGTCGGCAAGCCCAGATAGAAGGTTGACAGCCCACCGTCTCAGAGCATGATTTCACGGGCACATCAGCCTTCCATAGGTTAAGCACCCCTGCTCTAGAGGAAGGCCTTTCTGGCAATCTTTCTTGTTCTGGATTTACCCAAGCAAATGTTCTTCATAGTCCTGATGAGACTCCTGATTGTTGCTGCACTGATAGTGATGCATCATTTGATCTTGGGAGTCGGGGGCAGACTGACTGAAGCCTGCCTTTTAAGGCTCCAGGATAGGCACACAATTCAGCAAGTTTTCTCTTAGGGCTTTGCCCCAGGGGTGCTTTTCTGTTTACAGATAGGTGGGAATTGAGCTTGGTCTTCAGCTGTATCTACCTCCTATCCCTTGCTAGATACTGGTTTGAGAAGCAACAGTGTACCTTACATTGTTTGGTCATGCTGACACTGTGAGATCAGAAACCACTGTTAAACTCTTTGGTAGTTGTGACAGGAGTCATGTTGGGTTGGGGGCTTGTGGAACCCAGCTTACCTTGCAGAGCACTGGAAGCTCCTTATCCAGCTCCCCTGGCCCCTCCTATGTGTAAGTTACCCTGCGTCTATTAGGGGCACAGGGTGACTGAGAACCCCAGTCGGGTCTGCTTAAACCCAACTCACCGTACAACCACACCAGACTCAGCATTTCCTTTTAACACTGTTGTCCTGGATTCTGTGTGTGTGGTTTGTGCTGAAAGCTTGAGGGGGCTCTTTCACTTGGGACATGATTGGAGGGATATTGTTCTGAAATATCAAAGATAAATAATTTCACCCTTCCAACTGTACTGATATATTTTATGAGCTTGGTCAAGTGGACTGTTGTGAACTTTTTACTAGATCGTTTGAGGTGTGGCTGTATCCCATTGGTCTATTGTTCCGAGGTCGGGATAGCAGATTTTGTGGTCCCGGTGGAAATATGGATCCGGCATCAGAGTATTAAGGGCTGCTGCGGAGCGCCCTTTCAGCAATCCCCAGGACTGTGTCTGCAGATCAGTACCTGATGATCAGGCAGCAGATTCGGGTGCAGGTCTGGATTGGAGCCCTCCAGGTCGCTGGTAGACACCAGGGCAAGTGCTTTCCAACCCCAGAGCAACGAGCCAGTGACCAACGGGAGTTACGGATGCTGATACTGGGAGATCGGCCCCAGGACCAATGGGTGTCCGAGTTGGACAGGCTGGTCCAGCAAGAGATAGAGCTGGACAATCGATATCAGGCTCTGCAATGGAATGCAAAAGAAAAACAAGGTGCGCCAAACTAAGTGTAGAAGTTAAGCCATATGGAGATTTAATAGGCAAATGGCCAAATGGGTACTCACATAACCCACTACAGTTCCTGAGGCCCAGGGTGAGAAGGTAATGGACCCTTCTTAGTGGCAGATCCACAATCTGGGAGTGGAGGAAGCCAGCCTCTCTCCCCAACAGTTAGTCGGAATGGATGAGGTGGGGTCCTCAGCTGAAGCGCTATCAGGGCAGAGTACTGCTGGCCTTTGCACCCAAAATCAACTCCACAGGAGCTCCAGGGAAAGAATGCAATCGGCACCTCACAACTGCAGCTTGAGCTGATATCGGTGGATGGGACTGTGGTCTCCACTGACAGCAACCCATCAGAAGGGCTGGCAACAGGGCAGAATGCTGCTTGACTTTGCCCTAAACTAACCAAAGTCCCATCCACTTTCACAGGATCTCCATCTTCTGTCTCCACCGACACTATCCCAAAAAATGGTCCGGCACTGAGACAGGAGACTGTCAGCAATGCTTTGCAAGCACTAGGCGATTTTCATCTAGTATAAGTGGATGGGACTTCAGTCTCCACTTGTATACACCAGGGATGCTGGGCAGTGGGCCCATATCCCCAACAGCATGGCGGAGTGGGTCCAGCCACCCTGTCTTCTCTGCAGCAGCTGAAAGGACTCCAGGGGGAAAGACCAACTTTGAAGTCAACCCGTTTTAGGTCTCCTTCTGTGTTAGTCTTCTGCCGAAAGTGGAGATATGTGACGAGAGTCACTTTGGGCGGGGGGCTTGTAGAACACAGCTTACATTGGAGAGCTCTGGAAACTCCTTGTCCGTCTCCCCTGGTCCCTCATATGTGTAAGTCACCCTGTGTTTATTAGGGGCACAGGGTGACTGAGAACCCCAGTTGGGTCTGCTTAACCTGACTCACCGTACAACCACACCAGACTCAGCATTTCCTTTTAACACTGTTGTCCTGGATTCTGTGTGTGTGGTTTGTGCTGAAAGCGTGAGGGGGCTCTTTCACTTGGAACAATTATATTTCTGAACAATATCCCTCCAGAAATATATTAAGATAAATAATTTCACCTTTCCAACTGTTGATATATTTTATGAGCTTGGTCATATGGACTGTCGTGGACTTTTTACTAGATCATTTGAGGTGTGGCTATATCCCATTGTTCTATTGTTTCTGTCTGCCTTGGGAGCAACCTATTATGGGATGTTATGTGTTTCTAGCATGTAGACCGGGGGCAGAGTGGAGAGGGGAGGGGGGAATTCCTCCAAAAGCCTCCCTGCTGATAGGACAGTGTACTGATGAGAAGCTGAATACACCTGTGTGTCTCTTATTACTGAGGCTGGGTTAACACCTAATACCAATGCGGCCCCCAGCAGGGGTTCTGTGCATCCTGGTTCACTGTTTCAGGTCCGATTTCAGTCAATTTTTGGCTGAATTCGGACCTAAAACGGACCAAAAGATGCACAGGGCTCCTGTGCAAATTCGCAACGGAGCCGCAACGGAGATATGTGAACCGGCTCCATAGAGAGCCCGTCAAAATCTCCAACAAGTACGATGAGCCGAGAAAAATGAAGTTCAATACCCAGTGTGGCTCTTCTGCTTTATTCCGAGCATGCGTGAAATTTTGTGTGTCGTGTACACACGATCGGAATTTCCGACAACGGATTTTGTTATGGGAAAATTTGAGAACCAGCTCTCAAATTTTTGTTGTCAGAAATTCCGACAACAAATGTCCAATGGAGCCTACACGCGGTCGGAATTTCCGACAACAAGCTCACATCGAACATTTGTTGGCAGAAATTCCGATCATCTGTACGCAGCATTATAGGGTCTTTTCTAGCATATAGCAGCTGTGTTCTAACCTCATCTGGACATCATTTTCGGATTCCTCTGTCTGGTCCTAGAGAGGAGCTCTCTGTGTTGAATGCAATTGGCTGATTTTTTTACTCATTTATTTTGTATTTATTTGGACTTCTGGTATCAGACATAGTTCACCATGTTATCTCAGTATTAAGGATGAGCCGAACTTCCCTGGGTTCAGCTCGAGCAGGGTTTGGCAAACTTCAAAGAAGTTCTAATCCTGAACCAGGAAATTGATGGGAACCGAATCTGACCAAGTGAAAATGCCTACTTTCTGGGCTAATAGGCAAAGGGTTGTCAAAAAATAGCATGAGGATGGGCACTGCCCTGGGGAATGTGTCCAATGCAAAAGAAAAAACTTTTTTAAAAATCTGTCTAAGCAGTGATTTTTTAACCACTTCAGCCCCAGAAGTAATGACCAGGCCATTTTTTGCGATACAGCACTGCGCTAATTTAACTGACAATTGCGTGGTCATGCAACGCTGTACCCAAATAAAATTGATGTCCTTTTTTTCCCCAAAAATAGAGCTTTCTTTTGGTGGTATTTGATCACCTCTGCAGTTTTTATTTTTTGCGCTATAAACAAAAAATAGCGACAAAAATTCTGCTATAAAACACATCCAATAAAAAATCTAATTTCTTCATCAATTTAGGCCAGTATATATTCTGCTACATGTTTTTGGTAAAAAAATCCCAGTAAGCATATATTGATTGGTCTATTGGTCTTATTGCTTCTACAAACTATGGGATATTTTTATGGCATTTTTATTTATTTATTTTACTATGCCCCACCCTCTGCCCAATCAGCACGCGGTCACGCCTCTGGCGATGCGCACGCGCCACCTAGTGGCTATTGCACGATATGAAGTACAGGTACGTGATTTTACGCAATAGAACCGACCTGCCACAGTTCATATACGTTAGGCGGTTGGCAAGTGGTTAAAAAAACTAACATTTACAAAGGAAAAAACTGTGTTAAATTGTGGGTAAATGCAAAAACAACAAAAATAGCAAAAAACAAACAAAAAAAAAAACAGGTCTGGTATGGATTTTAAGAGGAACTCCATCCAAACCCTTGTCAGCTTTCTTCATCAAACGGGTGTGAGATCAATCCATATTATATGAATATTATATCAAAAGGAATCCCCTGAACATCCCCACTAAAAATAATAAGATTAAGAGTTAAAAATCTTGGTGAACTAATCATAAAAACACCTGGCTGCTGATGCAACATACACCCGCTCCATCTGTAACAAGCTAACATCTGTACATGACCTCTTCATCCCTCATGGCTTTAACATACTCACCATAACAGAAACCTGGCTTCAAAAGTTTGACTCAGCTTCTCCTGCTGCCCTCTCCCATGGTGGTCTCCATTGGACTCACTCCCCCAGACCCAACAGACAGAAAGGAGGTGGAGTTGGCTTCCTTCTTTCCCCACAAAGCACCTTCCAAGTCCTTCCTGTCCCTCCCTCTCTATCCCTCTCTTCTTTCGAGATGCACTGTATTCGTCTGTTTTCTCCCATTTCTCTGAGGATTGCAGCAATTTATCGGCCTCCTGGACCGGTATTGCGCTTTCTTGATGACTTTGCTGCCTGGCTGCCCTACTTTCTCTCCTCTGAAATACCCACGATCATTCTTGGTGACTTCAACATTCCTGTCAATGTTAACAGCCCAACCACAGCTAAACTTCTCGACCTAACCCAATGGACACATACAGTGGGGACGGAAGTACTCAGACCCCCTTAAATTTGGACTGAGGAGAGGCTTCCGTCGGGCCACTCTGCCATAAAGCCCCGACTGGTGAAGGGCTGCAGTGATGGTTGACTTTCTACAACTTTCTCCCATCTCCCGACTGCATCTCTGGAGCTCAGCCACAGTGATCTTTGGGTTCTTCTTTACCTCTCTCACCAAGGCTCTCCTCCTCCGATAGCTCAGTTTGGCCGGATGGCCAGTTCTAGAAAGGGTTCTGATCGTCCCAAACGTCTTCCATTTAAGGATTATGGAGGCCACTGTGCTCTTAGGAACCTTAAGTGCAGCAGAAATTTTTTGTAACCTTGGCCAGATTTGTGCCTTGCCACAATTCTGTCTCTGAGCTCTTCAGACAGTTCCTTTGACCTCATGATTCTCATTTGCTCTGACATGCACTGTGAGCTGTAAGGTCTTATATAGACAGGTGTGCGGCTTTCCTAATCAAGTCCAATCAATATAATCAAACACAGCTGGACTCAAATGAAGGTGTAGAACCATCTTAAGGATGATCAGAAGAAATGGACAGCACCTGAGTTAAATATATGAGTGTCACAGCAACGGCTCTGAATACTTAGCCCATGTGATATTTCAGTTTTTCTTTTTAAATAGATCTGCAAAAATGTCAACAATTCTGTGTTTTTCTGCCAATATAGGGTGCTGTGTGTACAATAATGAGGAAAAAAATGAACTTAAATGATTTTAGCAAATGGCTGCAATATAACAAAGAGTGAAAAATGTAAGGGGGTCTGAATACTTTCCGTCCCCACTGTACTTCCAATGGTAATACCCTTGACCTTGTATTCTCCCATTTCTGCAACCCTGGCAACCTCACCAACACCCCTTTCCTCTCTCTGATCACAACCTCATTACTTTCACTGTATCCTTGCCTCCAACCACCCATCCCTCCAAGCAGCAAACAATTACTTGTAGAATCCTTAGCCACTTTAACCCTTCTCATCTCTATTCTGCTACTGACCACCTATATGACATAATCTTGCCATGCTCTTGAAAGACTGTGGCGTAAAACCAAATGCCTGCAAGACTTCACCCTATATAAATCTGCCCTTCTAAAATACAATTCCTGTCTCCATGCTGCCAAACAAGCCTACTTTGTCTCTCTTATTAATTCCTTGTCATCCAGTCCCCGTCGGCTCTTCTCAACCTTTAACTCTCTGCTTCGTCCCCCACCCCCTCTACCCACTAACTCACTTACTGCCCAAGAGATTGCCAATCACTTCAAAGGCAAGATTGATGCAATTCGTGAGGACACCTCCACTGTGCGTACGTCTTCCCCACCCAACATACCTTGCCTAGCAGCACATTCAACACTCTCCTCTTTTGAATTGGCTACTACTGAAGAGGTTACAAAACTTTTCTCAGATGCCCACCTAACAAATTGTCCCTTGGATCCTGTTCCCTCACAACTACTACGGTCACCCTCTTCTTCTATCCTATGCTCCCTCACTCACATCTTCAATCTCTCCCTCTCTAGTGGCACCTTCCCCTCCCCTCTAAAACTTGCACAGATCACTCCCATACTTAAAAAGCCCTCACTGGACCCTACCAACCTGAACAACTTAAGACCCATCTCATTGTTCCCATTCGTCTCTAAACTTTTAGAACACTTAGTCTACAACCGTCTTAGCTCCTACCTCAGTGAAAATAACCTTGACCCCTTACAGTCTGGCTTTCACTCGCAGCACTCCACGGAAACTGCCTTACTAAAACTTACTAACGATTTAATAACTGCTAAAACCAACAGCCAGTACTCCATACTCCTACTACTTGACCTCTCTGCTGCCTTTGATACTGTTGACCACCCGTTCCTTCTCAATAAACTACAATTTCCCTTAGCCTCCGAGATTCTGCTCTATCCTGGTTCTCTGCCTATTTATCACAGCGCTCCTTCAGTGTCACCTACAACTCTGTCTCCTCCTCTCCATTGCCCCTTACTGTGGGGGTCCCCCAAGGCTCTGTTCTTGGACCCCTTCTCTTCTCTATCTACACCTCCTCCCTTGGTCACTTGATAATTGCCCTTGGCTTCCAATACCAATTATACGCTGATAACACCCAAATCTATCTGTCTACTCCTCACCTCACTCCTTCAGTCTCCTCTCGCATTACTAACTTACTAACTGACATATCAGCATGGATATCACACCACTTCCTTAAACTAAATCTCTCTAAAACTGCTATTAATATTCCCCCCAGCCCATGCCCCTCTCCATGACTTTTCCATCAAAATCAACAATGCAACCATCAGTCCCTCCCCTCATGGCAGGGTACTAGGTGTAATCCTAGACTCTGACTTGTCATTTCAGCCTCATATCCAATCGTTATCAAAAGTTTGTAGAATTCACCTCTGTAACATCTCTAAAATTCGCCCCTTTTTAACAAATGAAACCACCAAGCTCCTCATTCACTCCCTTGTTATCTTTCGCCTTGACTATTACAACTCCCTTCTCATTGGCCTGCCTCTCCATAGGCTATCCCCTCTTCAGTCTATCACGAATGCTGATGCCAGACTTATACACCTTACCAACCGTTCGTGTCTGCAAACCCTCTCCTCCAGTCCCTACAACTGGCTCCCAATCACCCAGTGAATTCAATTCAAAATATTAACCACAACATACAAAGCCATTCACAATTCTGCCCCGAGCTACATCACCAATCTTGTCTCCAAATATCACCCAAATCGTCCTCTCCGCTCTTCTCAAGACCTCCTGCTCTCAAGCTCTCTCATCTCCTCCTCCCATGCTCGTCTCCAGGATTTCTCCAGAGCCTCTCCCATCCTCTGGAACTCGCTACCTCAACATGTCCGGCTATCCACTACCCTTGCTACCTTCAGGCGATCCCTGAAAACTCATCTCTTCAGGAAAGCCTATCACATCTCCAACTAATCTCCTACCACTTCCAACAGCTCATTCCCCACTGTTACAACCATTCGTACCACCTGCCCCACCCTATTGGATTGTAAGCTCTTCTAAGCAGGGCCCTCTTAATCCTCTTGTATTTTATTGTATTATAACTGTATTGTCTCCCTTTTATATTGTAAAGCACTGTGTAAACTGTTGGCGCTATGTAAATCCTGTATAATAATAATAATAATAATAATAATAATCTCATAAAGCAGGGATGGTGTTGCAATGGAGGTGAAATCGATCCTAAATTTTATAAAAAAGAATCCACTAACCTTCCATATTATAAATTCTAATTGTTTGGGTTATCATCTGGGTGAACTAGTAGTTACACAAACACTCGACTGCTGTGGCAACACCACCCCATAGTGATGGAGGTGGCGTTGCAGTGAGGGTGAATTTGGCCATAATTCACCTCCATTGCAACACCACTGCTGCACTTTGGGGTGGTATTGCAAAAGCAGCTAGGTGTTTGACTAGTTCACCAAGATGATAACTCTTAATCTGATATGGGGAAAGCGAACACGCCAAACGCCCGAACAGCCAAAGTTTATTCTGAACCTAGGTATCAGTTCATCCCTACTTACCTGCCTTTATTTTTTCTCTGGTGCCCACTTTGGGCATAGTCCTTCAGGTGGATCTTGAGCTGCACTTAGTCTCCAGTTCTTTTGTTCACTCTAGGCTTGCTTTTGATTGTTTATTGTTTCCTACCCTTCAGTTGGACTGATTTTGGACAGGTTAAAGACTTTCCGTGTCCAGATTGAAGCTCTTTGCACATGTCTGGACAAAGAGCATAGATGCTTGGACCATAGCCACCATCTCGGTGGGCGATAGATGAAAATTCTGGAGAAAACCTCCTGCCAAACAGTTTCCGTTAACTAAGTTTCAAGCCTCTGAAGAGAAGCATAAAATTCTATTCCAGTCCATATTACAGGAGCGTGCAGCTGTAGAAGTGCAAGAATCCCAGAGGGGGATTTTTTTTTGCCACTGTTTCGAGTATAGAAGAAGATGGGAGATCTTTGTCCAGTGTTAGAGTTGAAAGGGTTAAAGAGGCACATAGACGTGGATTAATTCAAACTTAAATCCGTGCAGTCGATTCTACTATCAGTCAGTCTAGGAGTATGGATGCTTTGCATAGTCTATATTCCTTTTTTGACTTTCCATAGACTAATAATTTTCAAGTCTTCAACAGCACTGTTAACTGTGGATTTACTGTCTCAAGGTTGTTTTCTGCATCCAGCTCCCGAAAGGTTACAACTGATGGCTTGTAAGTCGAAAGAAGGAGACTCCTAGACCACGGACGTTCCAATGTAGTAGCTATTACCTTTTACACAGTCCAGAAAATCAATTACAAACAAAACTTATCATAAGATTTGGTGCAAATTTGTATATTTTGCACAAAGTCCTGGAATTCATTGTCACCAAAGCCTGTCCAGGTCCTGCAGTTTTTGCGACTCGGCTTCGACAAAGGCTTATGTTCTATCACTCTTAAAGTGTAAATTTCAGCCTTATCAGCTCTGATTGGGGATAGGTGGGACCTAAATCTGTTGGTAGTCCAATACCTAAAGGCTTGTTTGAAGATAAGACCTGCAATAAAACAATCCTTTCCTAAGTGGGATCTGTCTGCGGTCCTTAAATTCTGGAAAAATCACCCTTCTTTCCTACTGAGTCATCTACCTTATGGAATCTGTCATTGAAGTTGTCCTTTCTGGTAGCCATAACCTCTGCCAAAAAAGCTTCGGAGTTGCAAGCATTTGTCTGTACAGAGCCTCATTTAATCTTCTACCTAGTTAGAGTTGTTGTCAGGGCATCTTAGCAGTTTATTCCAAAAATATCATCCACCTTTCACCAAAAGGTTATCTTGCCTTTAAATCCTACATGGAGGTCAATTATTTTTTTAGGAAGGTTGAAAAGGTGTTCGTGTTTCAGCAAGGCATAAGGAGAAAACAGTCAGCATCAACACGCACTATATTCCTGATTTGCCAAAAAAGATGGCTTCTTGCAATATCTTCCTATGCCGAAGATCCTAAAGACACACTCAACAAGGACGATGGCCAGCGTATTGTCGAGTTTCTCCTGGGACAGTCTGTAAGGCAGCAACATGGTTGTCTCAAAGCACCTTCATCTCACATTACAGGGTGAATCCAGCTAAGTTAACAACAGTGGAGTTTGGAACAGCTGTAGTTCAGCATTGTTCTTTGGTTTCTATGCAATAAATATATTGTCTGCACCTTCCCATTCTGTGAGTTATTTCCCATGGCATGCTGCCATGATGTGCCAGGAATATGGACAATTGTAGACTCACCCTTCTGCAATTTTCCTTTGTGGTGCATCTTAATGGCATCATACAACACCCACCGATGGTGATAGTAACTAAGAATGTCATTCTTGTATGTACACCTTAAACTTATAGTTATTCAGTCCTATCAGGTTGCGGGGCAAAACCACAACCCAGTGAATGCTACCATGAAGATGCACCAGGAAAGGAAAAATTATGTAAAGGGCCGTTTACAATTTTCTGTTATTTACAGTTCACTGAGGGACACAAGTCCCACCCCTCTGTGTTTATGATCATGCTACTGGTACTGCTTGCTGATTGTAGGAGGGGTTGCCATGGGCCCTACAAATTTTTGTTTGCCAGCATCAAATTCTTTGGTTGGCAGCAGTATAAGCCAAATGCAAAAGCCTCCTTTTGTCCCTCAATTGACAAGGACATAACTTTAGAATGAGTACAATTTGAATCCTTTTTTTGTTATTCTCATTGTACTACACTGGCTTAAGGTTATTTATTTATTTTTATTTATTTCAGGTACTTATATAGCGCAGTCAATTTACGCAGCGCTTTACATATACATTATACATTCACATCAGTCCCTACACCCTCAAGGAGCTTACAATCTAAGGTCCCTAACTCACATTCATACATACTAGGGCCAATTTAGACAGGTTATGTTGCATATCGCTATTATTTGTCATATAAGTCGACCCAAAAATGAGCACTTTGTTTTAAGTGGACAAATGTGTTCATTCACGAGCTCTTTCCACATTTTAGGACTCCAGGGAGAAAACAAGGAAAGACTTCACACATCAATGTGAACATGAAATTTGTTGGTATAACATACCCCATGCTAAAATATATGGAGACAGAAAACATAAATATATTGGCTATCGTAAAGCCAAACAAGGATTGCATGCATGTAAGAGGAAGGTAGAGGTGGTTGCCCATTAACTTCAGATGGTGGTTTTACATGCCGTCTCAAGTCATTCAGCAATAGCATGCAATCCCAATCTTAAGCAGCATAGCCAGCAGACTATTAGCATGCATTAAAAAGGGAATTTACTCAAGAGATAATTCTACCACTTCACAAAACTTTGGTTCTGTCTAATCTTGAATATACAACCCAGTTCTAGTCACTAGTCCTCAGGAGGAATGTGCTGAAACTGCAGAGAGTCCAGAAAAGGGCAACAAACCCAATGGGGGCTGGAAGATCTTAGTTGTGAGGAACATCTACACACATTAAACTCAGTGTCCCTGGAGAAGAAACGATTGAGAGGAGACATGATCACAATGTACAAATATCTAAATGGTGATTCTCGCATAGGGAGAAATCTGTTCAGTCTCATGTCGCTGAAGAAGACACATGATGATTTAATGAAGTTGGATGAGAAGGGGTTTATTCTTAGATTGTGTAGGGTTTTATTTTTACAACTGTAGATCGGTAAAGATGTAGAACACCCTTCTACAATCTGTGGTGGGAGTTGTCAATAATTTAAAATAAATTCAACCTTTATTCAACCTTACCAACCATGTAACTCCTAGGTCATCTAACTGATAAAAATAACTTTTTATAAAAATGCACACTTGGGTTTCTTGGATGGGCTTTTTATGCATAGGAAGGGAAGAGATCAAAAAGACATCCCAAGAACCAGCTTATTTAGTGAAGAAAATGGTAGCGATAGCATGGGAATCAAACCTATAGATTCTTTGCTAGAAAGGTTGGCTAGAAAATGGCTGGAAAAGTTGTATGGTTTTGCCTTTATTTGCCCAATCAATGGAAGAGCGTCTTATGTTTGTGAACATTCTTAGAAAGAGCTAGTAGGTTGTCACATTTTCCCAGGTTTAAAAAAAATCACAATCCGTTTGTGTATAGATCTATTTTAAAGAAATCACATATATTTTGTTCTTCTGAAAAATATGACATTGCTGATATGTCTGTTATTTTCCATGAACCATCCCCTTAGAATGGAAAGGTATCTAAAAACAAGAAGAAAAAAATTAAACGGCAACAAAAGCGCCAGCAAAAATTGCTAGAAGAGCGACTGAGAGATATTCACAACATGGAGGAACTAGTATCTAGTAACAGCTGTTTCCTAGACGATTGTTACCTGAGGCACAATGATCAGGCCTGCAATTGCCACCAGGGAAGCCATGAAAATGTTGACAAGATGGAGAGTGAGTATCTGGTGTCTATTATTATACAGTATATTAGTAAATTATGGGTTTATGACCTAACATTACCAAAATACTATGAATAGAAATTAAAGTGTTACTAAACCCAGAACCCTGCATTCACTATTTCTGGTCTCCCACAGAACATGGAAATATAATAGTTTTAGTAAATATAAAGGGCTAAATACCCTTTTTCATCAGCAGTTAGAGCAGTCTTGTGACTTCTATCAGTGTCTGGTTAAAGTTTGTAGGAGGAGTTTTCATTCTGCTCTGACAGTCCTATTAGGCTGCAGGACCCCGACCCTCTGTCTGGACAGTGCTGATGGCCCTGTGCTGATCACATGCATCCTCCCAAGAAAAAAAAACTCTCTAGCAATACACACCAAACAGGGCATATGTAGCTTGTCCCCCAGCCTCCTTTCTATCAGCAGATAGATTGGGGACTGTGGAAGGAGGGGAGGAACAGAGAAGACAGGATTAAACAGCCACAATGCATTACACAATGCAGAAGATTAACCCCTTAGGTTCCACAAGCAGCATAAACAGACCTATTTGACTGTTGTGGGTTTAGTAACACCTTAAGTTTGCTAAAGCACTGGGTATCACAAACAATTGCTGTTTTTCATAAATACTGCTCTCACATTTTTATATCCTTTTTTGCATCTCAGTGATGCTTATCTCTTCAGCCTTTTTCAGTCACTTTCTGGCTACATGCACATGCTTCAGCCATAGATGGACTTTTTACGTTTTTACAATGATGCCTAACAATGTGTGTGTCAGAGTGATAATGCAACAGCATAATTTGGAGACAGTTGTCACCCCATAACAATAAGTGCCGGTGTTCTGCCATATAGTGTCCTCGTATCAGATAGTGTCCGCCTCGTACTGCGCAGGCGCAGCGCCTGCGCAGTACGGAGGAGCAGGAGATGCCGAAAATGCCCGAAGTTGATCAGCTGACCATCAGCTGTACACGGCGCTCGGGCACCTGTTAGCGATGGCAGTGTAAGAGGGCCCCTCGTGGGCTCGCTTCGCTCGCCACGCTTCGGGCACGGCCTCGCTGCGCTCGGCAAATATTTATTCTAACTCTATGTCCACTTGGATAGTAGGGAATGATCCTGGACATAGGGTAAGAATAAATGCGCAGGCGCCGTGTACAGCTGACGATCAGCTGTTGAACTTCGGAGACTTTCGGCGTCTCTTTTGTCCTTCGTACTGCGCCTGCGCAGTACAGGGAGGACACTATATGATAGGGGACTGAATTCGATAAGACACCGGAACTAAAACCTTTATGGCAGGATCACCAGGTATTCTTTTAATGAAAGATTTTAAAATATTAATAACAACTTCTGAAATTATTGAATAAACCCTTGTGAGCAGCTATGGAAATATGTAAATCACAACAACTACAAAATAATATTAGATTGTGAATTGCTCTCACACTCCAGACTCTCATATGTTTGTGCCCCAATAGAATATAAACCGTAAATTGTGCCACGCTTCACTAATATCAATTTAAACTGATGTATGACATTCACTACATTAATATCCAAAAAACTGTGTTCTAAACCCTAAAATCGAAGTGCCATTATATAACATAGATTAAAAAATAAAGTCCCAAGGGTAGGGGCTTGATGATGTCACGATGCTCTAAGGACGATAGAGAGTGTGGTAATTATACCAGTGAGAAGGCTGTATACTGGCGATCTTTTACCTTTTTTGTATGCTACATGCGATTTGTAGTTTGGTGCACTGGAAGCGCCTTAAACAAGTGAGTTTGGAACTTTTTTATTGCAATAAACTATATTATAAGATAAAGCACTGTGTTTGGTGATTTCCCTTTCTATATGTGCAGCTGACTAGAGACATCCAGGGATTGTGCATTAGCTGAAGAAGCATTTGAAATCCACAACCAAGAGGTCTTTTAGTCCACTGAGAGGGATGCAAGACTATATAGACCATACTTGAAGTGGTTCTAAAGGCAGAAGATTTTTTTATCTTTCTTAATGCATCTATGCATTAAGGGAAACTCCATGCCAAAATGTAAAAAAAGATTGGCGTGGGGTCTCCCCCAAAATCTATACCAGACCCTTATCCGAGCATGCAGCCTGCAGGTCAGGAAAGGGAGGGGACGAGCGAGCGCACCCCCCCTCCAGCCCCATACCAGGGGGAAAAAAAGTGTCCTGCGATGTCCATCCATCTTAAATCACACCACCCAATGGACCTGCTTTGACAGCTCTTATATAAGCAAGGGCGGGGCCACCCGCGGACGTAACCAGATGACCCCGCCCCCTCTGATGTCACATGATTGAAGATGAATGGGCATCGCCGGGCTGCATGCTCGGATAAGGGTCTAGTGTGGATTTTGGGGGGACCCCACGCCATTTTTTTTTCAATGTTGGCGTGGAGTTCCCCTTAAAATCTATACCAGACCCAAAGGGCCTGGTATGGATTTGGGGGGGGGGCCCCCACACCGTTTTTTTCTTAATTCTGTCATAGGGTTCCCCTTAACCTCTTCAATTCACTGTATTATGTACTCTGCACTGCACTATATACTCTGCACTGTATTATATATACTACACTAACTGCACTATATATTCTCCACTGTATTATATATACTACACTGACTGTACTTTATACTCTGCAATGTATTATATATATATATATATATATATATATATATATATATATATATATATATTAGGGCTGCGCATCTTCACTGGCCTCACGATTCGATTCGATTACGATTATCAAGTCAACGATTCGATTCGATTCCGCGATGCATCACGATGCATCACGATTACAGCGCAAGTCCGCAGGTGCTCATGGTTTTCATCAAAAAAAATTAAAGTAGTCAGGAGAACTCCATTTTTTTTATTCTATCTGTTCTTAAGAAAAAAAAGAGACAGCAGAGGAGCTCCAGGCTCTCTTCCAAAATACTAAAGGAGATGGTCAGAGCCTGCGGACATGCTACAGGAGATGATCAGAGACTGCAGACAGACATGCTACAGGAGATGATCAGAGACTGCAGACAGACATGCTACAGGAGATGATCAGAGACTGCAGACAGACATGCTACAGGAGATGATCAGAGACTGCAGACAGACATGCTACAGGAGATGATCAGAGACTGCAGACAGACATGCTACAGGAGATGATCAGAGACTGCAGACAGACATGCTACAGGAGATGATCAGAGACTGCAGACAGACATGCTACAGGAGATGATCAGAGACTGCAGACAGACATGCTACAGGAGATGATCAGAGACTGCGGACATGCTACAGGAGATGATCAGAGACTGCGGACATGCTACAGGAGATGATCAGAGACTGCGGACTGGATACAGGAGATGATCAGAGACTGCGGACATGCTACAGGAGAAGATCAGAGACTGCGGACATGCTACAGGAGATGATCAGAGACTGCGGACATGCTACAGGAGATGATCAGAGACTGCGGACATGCTACAGGAGATGGTCAGACACTGGGGACATGGCACAGGAGATGATCAGACACTGCGGACATGGCACAGGAGATGGTCAGACACTGCGGACATGGCACAGGAGATGGTCAGACACTGCGGACATGGCACAGGAGATGGTCAGACACTGCGGACATGGCACAGGAGATGGTCAGACACTGCGGACATGGCAAGGAGATGGTCAGACACTGCGGACATGGCACAGGAGATGGTCAGACACTGCGGACATGGCACAGGAGATGGTCAGACACTGCGGACATGGCACAGGAGATGGTCAGACACTGCGGACATGGCACAGGAGATGGTCAGACACTGCGGACATGGCACAGGAGATGGTCAGACACTGCGGACATGGCACAGGAGATGGTCAGACACTGCGGACATGGCACAGGAGATGGTCAGACACTGCGGACATGGCACAGGAGATGGTCAGACACTGCGGACATGGCACAGGAGATGGTTTAGACACTGGGACATGGCACAGGAGATGGTTTAGACACTGGGACATGGCACAGGAGATGGTCAGACACTGGGACATGGCACAGGAGATGGTCAGACACTGGGGACATGGCACAGGAGATGGTCACAGACTGCGGACAATAATACAGAGTTGTGGTGTGATGAAGGCGCCCCCCCCCCTCTGTACTTACATGCTGCTCTGCCAGTGGCAGCCTGTAATGAGCAGGGCGATCTGCCTGCTCACCATCTCCCCCCGATCTCCATTCATGCGGCCGGTGTTCCGCCGGTTGTCACATCTCATGTCAGTGAATTCTCCCGGTAGAGCGCTCCGTGCATAAAGTTGTTATTAGTGTGTGTATATTCCGGTCATGTGACTCTCAGCCGCGCCTCCCTCCTCTCACGTCTCTCCTGATGTCAGCCCCGCCCGCCTCTCTTCTGACCTGTTAGCTCCAGTCAGTGGGCGGAGCTGACACCAGGAGAGACTGAGAGGAGAGAGGCGCGGCTGAGAATCACATGACCGGAATATACACACACTAAAAACAACTTTATGCACGGAGCTCTCTACCGGGAGGGGGCGGGGCCAGACATCGATTTTTAGGGTCGCATGCATCGATGCCGCATCGGGGACACCCGAATCGCGATGCATCGATGCTGCGATTAATTTCAGCAGCCCTAATATATATATATATATATATATATATTACACTGATGGCACTATATATTCTCCACTGTATTATATATACTACACAAACTGCACTATATACTCTGAACTGTATTATATATACTACACAGACTGCACTATATACTCTGAACTGTATTATATATACTATACGGACTGCACTATATACTCTGCAATGTATTATATATACTACACTGATGGCACTATATACTCTCCACTGTATTATATATAGTACACTGACTGCACTACATACTCTGAACTGTATTATATATTTATGTAACTATAAAACTTTTTCACGGAAGGGAGTTTAACAAGACACGTGACCACTCATTCAAATTAGAAGAAAAGAGGTTTATCCTTAAATTACGTAGAGGGTTCTTTACTGTAAGAGCGGCAAGGATGTGGAATTTCCGGCGGTGGTCTCAGCAGGGAGCATCGATAGTTTAAAAAACTATTAGATAAGCACCTGAACGACCACAGCATACAGGGATATACAATGTAATACTGACATATAATCACACACATAGGTTGGACTTGATGTACTTGTGTCTTTTTTCAACTTCCCCTACTACGTAACTATATACTACACGGCCTGCACTATATACTCTGAACTGTATTATATATACTACACGGACTGCACTATATACTGTGAACTGTATTATATATACTACACGGACTGCACTATATACTCTGAACTGTATTATTGTCAGAAACCATGAATCAGACTGATACAGAAGTACAGTTAAATCACACTTGTTTTATAATAATAAAAAAGGTAAATAGAGTAAACGTAGTCAAAACATAGCCAGAGTTCAGGAATTGGAATGGATAGTCAGACAAGCCAAAACGTCAGGGAGACAGAGAACAGCGTAGTAGAACAGCAAGCAGGATCTGGAGCCAGAAGGAATGTCAGCTAAGCAACACAGGAGAATGTCTTTAGAGATGTGACCAAGGTGAAGGCAGAGATCATCTGGACTGGACGGCTTAAGTAGGCAGGGCTGACGAGCAGGAAATCATCAACAGGTGAGTCACTATGGAGAGATAGGAGCTGGCAATTAGCTGACAGCTGAGCGGCCAGCTCAGAGAAGGAAGGGCTGAGCCCAGCCCTGACATTATCCCCTCCTCAATGACCCCTCCCCCTCGGAGGACCACCAGGCTTGAGGGGAAATTGTCTATGGAAATCACGGAGGAGGACAGGGGCATGTACGTCTGAGGATGAGACCCAAGAGCATTCCTCCGGACCGTACCCTTTCCAATGCACCAGGTACTGTATGCGCCCACATAACCTACGGGAGTCAACAATGGACTGTACTTCATACTCCTCATGGTTCTCAACCTGTACAGGGTGAGGACGAGGCACTGAGGTGGTAAAGCGGTTGCAGACCAAAGGTTTTAATAAGGAGACATGAAATACATTTGAGATATGCATATTAGAAGGAGGGTCTAATGCGTAAGCCAGTGAGTTAATCCTGCGAAGAATACGGAAAGGCCCAATAAACCCAGGTGCGAACTTTAGAGAGGGAACATGAAGTCGAAGGTTGCGAGATGACAGCCAGACCCTGTCCCCAACCTGGTAGGAAGGCGCATGCAGGCGTCTGAGTCAGCATGGAGTCTGTACCTATTATTAGCATGTTGCAAAGCCTCCTGGACTTGTGCCCAAGTGGAACGAAGACCACGGAGATACTCCTCTAACGCAGGAATACTCTGCTGAACAAATGAGTCAGGCAACATGGAAGGTTGGAAACCATAGTTCGCCATAAACGAGGAGAAACAGGAAGCAGAATTCAAGGCACTATTGTGAGCGAACTCTGCCCACGGTAAGAGGTCTGACCAGTTGTTATGATGGTCAGAAATATAGCAACGTAGGAATTGCTCCAAGGACTGATTGGCTTGTTCTGCGACCCCTTTAGACTGCGGGTGATACGCAGAGGAGAAAGCAAGCTGAATTCCCAACTGTGCACAAAAGGCTCGCCCAGAACCGGGACACAAACTGACTACCCCTATCCGAGACAATCACTTTGGGTAGCCCATGTAAGTGAAAGATCTGAGCAAAAATGGAAGCCAGTTCCTTAGAAGTGGGTAACTTCTAAGTGGAATACAATGAGACATTTTCGAGAACCGGTCAACCACCATCAGGATAACTGTGTTGCCCTGGGAGTTGGGTAACTCCACAATGAAATCCATAGACAGGTGGGTCCAGGGCCTCTCTCCATTGGGTATGGATTGTAGGAGGCCCACTGGAAGGTGTCATGGAGTCTTACTCTGAGCACACATGGAACAGGCAGCTACGAATGCGGCTACATCAGCACATAAACTAGGCCACCAGAATTGTTGGGAAATGGCCCAAAAGAGTTGATTCTTCCCAGGGTGGCCAGCAGCCTTGGGAGAATGGTAAATCTGGAGCACGGCAGTGCAGAGACTCTCTGGGACAAAGCAGCGGTCACAAGGTTTCTCAGGAAGAGCATGGACCTGAAAAGCAAGAATTTTGTCACCCAAAGGAGAAAATGAGACTGGTGCGAACCGTAGCCAGAATATGATCAAGAGGAATCACAGGAACTGGAACTGACTCCATCTTGGAAGTGGAGAAAAATTGTTATGACAAAGCGTCAGCCCTTGCATTCTTAGTACCGGCTATAAATGAGACAGACAATGTAATTAAAACTAGACATGAAAAGAGCCCATTGCACCCTTCTGGGAGAGAGGCGTTTAGTTCCAGACAAGAATGTGAGGTTCTTATGGTCAGTAAGAATGACAACCAGGACAGTGGTACCTTTGAGGAGATGTCTCTATTCTTTCAGGGCTAAAATATTCGCTAACAGCTCTCTGTCACCAATCTCGT
Organism: Aquarana catesbeiana; assembly: GCF_042186555.1. Lineage (NCBI taxonomy): Eukaryota > Metazoa > Chordata > Amphibia > Anura > Ranidae > Aquarana > Aquarana catesbeiana. Next base: position 268,731,732 of record NC_133332.1, read on the forward strand.
AATTACACTCCGCAGGTGACAATTTCTTGGAAAAGTAGCCACAAGGATGCATAGCGCTCTCAGAGGTAGGATGTTGAGACAGAAGGGCACCAACTCCAGTCTCAGAAGCATCAACCTCAAGGATAAAAGGTAACGTAAGATCAGGATGTGCCAACACAGGAGCAGAAACAAAGTTACGAATAAACTTCCGATAATAGTTGGCAAAGCCAAGAAACCGCTGCAGAGGACGTAAACCCACGGGTCGGGGCCACTGTAGGGCTGCTGAAAGTTTCTCTGGGTCAATCAAAAAACCAGCAGTGGAAATGACATAACCCAGGAATTTAACCTGTTCACGATGAAATTCACACTTCTCCAATTTACAATAGAGATTGTTCTCTCGTTGTTTCTGAAGCACATGACAGACATCTATGTGGTGGCTCTCCAGAGACTTGGAAAATATGAGGATATTGTCGAGAAAAACCAACACACATAACTGCAACAAATCTCAGAGGACATTGTTAATAAATTCCTGAAAAACTGTCGGGGCGTTACAAAGGCCAAAAGGCATTACGTGGTACTCATAATGGCCTGTCCTGGTATTAAATGCAGTTTTCCACTCGCCCTCCTTAATCCTCACAAGATTATATGCTTCTCTCAAAGAAACCATTCCTCTCTTGAGGAAGTCAAATAACTCCGTAATCAACGGAATCGGATAGGCATTCTTAATCGTGAAACAATTGAGACCCCTATAATCAATACAAGGTCTCAGTTCACCACTCTTCTTCACAAAGAAGAAACCAGCACCAGCAGGAGACAAGGATTTGCGGATGAAACCTTGAGAAAGTGCGTCTGCAGCATACTCCTCCATGGCCTTATCCTCCAAGACTGACAAAGGGTAAACCAGGCCACAAGGGGGTATGGCACCAGGTTGAAGGTCAATTGCGCAATCATATGACCGGTGTGGAGGCAAACTACCGGCTTGACCTTTGTTAAAGACATCGCTAAAATCGCGGTACTCCTTCGGCAGGAAGGAGAGTGAAGAGGTGCACAGGACCTTGGCTACCTTCTGGAAGCATGTCTTACTGCATTGTGGTGACCAGGAGAGAACCTCAGCACGGAGCCAAACAAAAGAGGGGTTGTGCCTCTGTAACCAAGGATAACCAATAACCGGCAAAAAATTAGGTGAGGAAATAACTTGGAATTGGATTATCTCATGGTGAAGAGCCCCTGCGGCCATGGATAGATTTATTAAGATAAAAAATCTTCTGCCTTTAGAACCACTTCAACAGTCTCATGAGTCACATGGGCAGGCTGTAGAGGTCTCCCGTCAAGAACCTCAATGGCAAGTGGAGTGTCACGCAGCTGCAGTGGAATTGAGTGCTTCGATACAAAGGCAGCATCAATGAACAGGCCTGCAGCCCCAGAGTCGATTAGAGCCTGTATCTCGACGGACGACTCAGCCCAAAAAGGGTAAGCGAAACCAGGGGCTTATGCTTCAGGATAACTGGGGATGAAACAACGCCACCTAAGGTCTGTTCGTGACAGGAACTCAAGGTTTGGGCGTTCTCTGCATGGGTAGGACAAGACACAGGCACAATCTCTCCCTCCTCCTAAGGGTTCTCTCATCTGCAGAGAGACGCGTTAAAGAGGAAGTAAACCCTGGCAGGTTTCACACTTCTTCACAGGCGTCTCAATATCAAAGTCCAAATTAGGCCAGTAAACCAACTCCCACGCTCTGCGCTTACACAGCGTGATGTCCAAATGTCTCTGGTGGATTTGTGCCAGTACTTCTGCCTGCTGTGACTTAGGAATGAGAATACGGTCACCCATAAATATGATATCCGTATGAATGTATAGCTCATCTTTCATAGGCCAGAATCCCTGTAGTTCAGGACCAGATTCTTTAGTTTTTCTGGCCAGCCATTGCACATGACACAAGTTAGTTTTTCTAGGACTTTATCCTGTTTGGTTTCTTGTCTTATCTTCTCCAGCCGTACATCCGATATTGGAATGTTCACTAGTACTGTATGTATCTGTTTCTCCAACTCAGGTTCATCCTGTGCTTCATGTCCTTCTGGAAACACCCTAGACAGGGTATCTGCCATTGGAATTTCCTTTTCAGGCTTATACTTCACTGTGAGATCATACTGCTGTAATTTCATAACCATCCGCTGCTGGCGTGGAGGTGTAGAAGCTTGCGATTTCTGTAGGATGTACTCCAATGGCTTGTGGTCCATTTCCACAACTACCGGGCGACCATATATGTACTGGTGAAATTTCTCCCATACATTCACAATGGCCAGCATCTCTTTCTCAATTTGAGCATAATTGGCTTGCGTTGTGGTCAATGCTCGTGAAGCATATGCCATAGGATGTCCTTGTTGAGTCAATACAGCACCTAATCCAAACTGGGATGCATCCACTTGAAGTACGGTGTCACAGTTTACGTCAAAATGTCTCAGTATTGGACCTGGGTGTTTAGTGATCAGTTTTTTCACTTTGTCGAAAGTCTTTTCCATGTTTGCATCCCAACACCAAACAGCATCCTTCTGTAGCAGTGTACGTAGTGGTGCTATCTGTTGAGCAAGGCCCTGAGAGAATTTGGATAGACAGTTGAAAATGCCCAGTAATGTCTCCAGCTCCTTTCTGGAGGTTGGGGCCTTCATGTTAAGAACTGCTGTAATCTTCTTTGGATCAGGCTTCAAGTTAGTAGGTGTCCAAAATATGTAACTTCTTCTACCCCAATTTGAATTTTGTTTCTATTGAGTGTAAGATTCTTCTCACGACACAGATTGAGCAAAGCAGTAAGGTTTTTGTCATGTTCCATTTGATCCTTTCCATAGACCAGCAAATCATCAACTATTACTTCAACACCCTGTAGACATCAATTTGTGTGATTTCTTTTGTAATATTTCCTGTGCAGACTCAGTGCCGAAAAGTACCCTTGTGAAGCGACATCGACCCAAAGGGGAGTAAAAAGTGGTCAAGTAACTGCTGGCTTCATCAAGACGCAATTGCCAGTAACCAGAATGGGCATGTAGTACACTAAATACTGTTGCTCCTACTAGCTTGTGCGCTATATCCTCTATGGTGGGGAGTTTGTAGTGTTCCCTTATTATGACTTTGTTCAAATCACGTGGGTCGATGCATATATGAATTGCACTTGTGTTCTTCTCCACCACAACCATAGAACTGACCTATTCCTATGGTTCTGTGACCTTTTTTTACTACTCCCAGCTTCTCGATCCTAGTGAGTTCTTTTCTGACTTTATTTAGGTATTAGGTATTCTCCTTGGGGCCTGAACAACAGGCTGTGTACCTTCTTTTTACATATGCGGCTTACACCCAGGGGGCACCCCAGACCCTTGAATAGATCACAGTACTCACATTTAATGTCAGCCTCTGTCAGACCTCTGTGCCCACCATCCACAGTCAGTATGATCTTCACAAGTCCAATCTCTTTACTTGTTCTGAGACCTAGCATGGCTGGGGCTTGTGTTTCTATCACAAACAATTGTAAAACCTTTTCAGATCCCTTGTAAGAACATTTTGCATGACAGCGACCCATTACTTTCAGCTTTTTGTTAGCCCCTATCTGTAATGTTACATTTGCTTCATCTGTAGACCGGTGTCTTTTCTGTACTGTTGCAAGATATATTGGGGTGCAGTCTGAGTCTGACCCTGCATTGTCATCATTGTCCTTTATGGCGTGTACAGAACGTGTTTTTGACCTTCAGGTTTGTGAAGACAGTTTACACTACAGCACCGTTGGCTCCTATGAACGGACCAGCCGATTTAGGGCAGGTAGCTAATCCTAATGCCAAACCAGTACATATGCCTGGGATCGGAGGGTGCAATCATAGGGAGAGGTAGAGGTAGACGCAATAATTCCAATAGAAGGGGTGGAAGGGGCCATCCTAGGGGTAATCAACACAACTCTAGGACTCATCACCACCAAGAACAGGGAGGTCAATATAAGAGGGGTTCACCTGCAAGGTATAATGATTATCCTTCTCAATATTATAATCGCCCTCCGTTGACTACCTATAATAGATATTCCCCACTTCGCGATCAATATTCTTATATGGAGAGAGACTATAATCAATCACCATATAGGTATAATCAACCAACCCTAATTCTCAGGGGAATCAGGTTTTTTTACAAGGACCATCAAGCAAAAAAAAGGGGTCCAGATCCAAGAGAGGCACCCGAGGAGGGAGGTGAAATAAGAGGAAAAAGGAGAACATAATGGGTCAAGGTGTGTTTAATCTTAGTAATAAAGAGTTAAATTCAGATGAACTAAAAATTTTGGACAAAGGCCTTAAATTTGCCCCCCCCCCAAAAAAAAATTTTGATAAATTCAACACATTTATAGATGTACACAAGTATATTAGAAAAATTAACATCCAAAGATATTTGATATCAAATCCCTATCGTAACCCACCAAGAGCAGCCATTTCTGGGACAGTTCATTCAGGATGATCAAATCCCTGTCTTTTCAATCCCCCTGCCCAGATGGCTCCCGCCATCAACATCTTTAGGGATTTAGTCCTTAAGGATCTTGCTAAACTACTGCCCAAAAAAATTTACAACCATAAAACAAATGTATAGGATTTTGAGCGATTGAGATATCTATAAGGCACTACCAACTAACCCTACCTCTAATTATAAAAACGAATTAGTGAATCTCAATAACAAGGGTTATAACAAATACATTTTAAATAAAAAAGAAAAAGCATTTTTAGTACCTATCGCACCCAGAATCCCAAGTATGTACTGTTTACTGAAAATTCACAAGGACTCTTTACACCCTCCGGGATGCCCAATCGTGAGTGGCATAGATTCCGTGACCTCACGTATTGGTCGTTTTGTAGATTTGTTACTCCAGCCGTTGGTGAGAAAAACTCCTTCATATCTTAAGAATACTAGGGACACTATTAAATTGCTTGAAACTGTGAATATACATCATGGCTACGGGCGAAGTTGCCTCCCTGTATACATGCATACCCCATCAGTTGGGGATCGACGCTGTTTGACATTTTTTAAACCAGGATCTCTCCATTACTTAGTCCCAGGGTGGCTATATCATAGAATTACTTGAGTTTGCCACCCAACACAATTACTTTTGGTTCAACAGTCGTTTTTACTTACAGCAGAAAGGCGTAGCAATTGGGGCTAAATTTGCACCCAGCCTCGCCAGTCTGTTTATGGCTAAGTGGGAGGAGGATATCGTCTCTGTCCACGGTGGACCTCAATTGATCCTGTGGGCCAGGTACATTGACGACATCCTCCTCCTGTGGGGTGGCTGTTCAGAGTCCTTGGGCCAGTTTTTCTCCTTGCTGAACTGTAATGACCAAGGTATATCTTTGTCTTATGAGTTCAGCAGGGAAAAGATTAATTTTCTTGATTTGGAAATAGAAATTCAGGAGTGTCATTTTCAATTTAAAACCTGTTTCAAACCCACAGATTGCAGTGGGTTCATGCCCTTGGACAGCTGCCACCATAGATTGTGGCTACGATCTGTTCCACGTAGTCAATTTCTGTGACTGCGTAGGAACTGTACCGATATTGAGACTTTCAAATCACAGGCCATGGTCTTGAAACAGAGATTTCTTGAGGGCTACGATCGATTTGGAGTTACAGAATACTCTGAAAGTGGGTAGACGTTCTCTGTTGGTAGAGAAACCCCATCAGGTTTCCAAGGAATCTTTCAAATGGTCGATGTTGACCACTCTGTGCAACATAAGCAAATAAAGGTCATATTTAGCAAACACTGGAATGTATTAAAAAGCGATCGTGTTTTGGGTTCCTTGTTGCCAGATCAAGCTAAAGTTGTATATAGGGGAGCCTGCTCTTTGCAAAGCAGAAGTACCCCTAATACCATCAACCCACTGGTCGGACCCTCCTTTTTTGGCAACATTGTAGGCTACTGTCCATGTAAGAAATGTGATGTCTGTCAGTGTAACACACGAGGCAGAAGTAAGACCAAAGAGTTTAGGTCAACAACCACTAATCGAGTGTATCTCATTAAACATTTTTGCACTTGCGCCACTAAGAAAGTCGTATACCTACTTACTTGCCCTTGTGGCAAACAATATGTGGGCCATACCATTAGGTCCTTCACAACAAGGGTTAATGAACACATAGCTAAAATTAAGAAGGACAGTATTAAACCTACTGTACCTAGACTCTATCAACAATATCATAATAGAGATCCAAGAGGAACTGAGTTTCTGATCATAGATAAGTACATTCCTCCTTGGAGGGGTGGAGCTATGTCCAGGGGCGTTTCACGCCTTGAAACCTACTGGATTTATGAGTTGCAGTCCCACTCTCCGTTTGGAATGATTGTAGAGTGGGACATTAATGCCTTCCTCAATAAGGCATAATTGCAACCACTTTTTTTTTACAGTCTATCCATTTTCCTTTTTTAATTTTAATTTTTTATCAATTTTTGGGATTATCTGGGTTCTGATCTCAATTTGCAGAGAGAGGGAATGGATAGTTAGAGAGGTTGCATGGAGTGCAAAGGTGAGAGAAAACGAGGTCAAGGGTATTGCCTTGGGAGTGAGTAGGAGCATGTATCCACTGCTTCAGGTCAAAGGAGGATGTCAGGCTGAGAAGTTTGGAAGTGGCAGGAGTGTTAGTATTAATAGGGATGTTGAAGTCCCCGAGAATGATTGTGGGGATTTCAGAAGAAAGAAAGTAGGGTAGCCAGGCAGAGAAGTCATCAAGAAAGGTTGATACTGGTCCAGGGGGCCTGTAGGTCACAGCTATCCTTAGAGAAACTGGAGCAAAAAGACGAATGCAGTGTGCTTCGAAAGAGTAGAGTGACAGAGAGGGAGGTGGGTGTAGTACCTGAAAGGTGCTATGTAAGGCTAGAAGGATTCCGACACCTCCTTCCTTACATCCACTAGATCTGGGGGAGTGAGTCCAGGGAAGACCACCATGGGATAGGGCAGCAGAAGACGCAGTGTCGGATTTGTGGAGCCAGGTTTCGGTAATGGCGAGTAGGTTAAATGAGTTGGCAATAAAGAGGTCATGGAGAGAGGTGAGTTTGTTGCAGACAGAGCGGGAGTTCCAGAGGGCACAAGAGAAAGGAAGTCTGGTCTTAGGAAGAGTAGAAATGGGAACTAAATTGTGTTGATTGTGGCTGCTACCAGAGGCTGATGGGTGCATGGGGTACAGTTAAATGATGGAGGCCCAGGGTTTGGGGATATATCCCCAGAGGTTAGGAGAAGCAGGAGAGTGAGGGAGGTAATATGGGAGTGGGATGTGTATGAAGGGACATGGCCCAGGGTCTTGGAGATTTTTAGTGTGTGTGGATTTAGAATTAGCAGGAGTTGGTGGGTGCAGTAATAAGGAGAGGACAGAAGTGAGGGTGATATATATATATATATATATATATATATATATATATATATGCTGTGGGGGGAGAAGAGGGGTGAAGGAGAGATAGTTTAAGGATAGAGGACACAGCTGTCAAAAGAAGTGGTGGAGCGTGCATGTTACAAGGAGAAGAAGCTGAAGGGGTAAACAAGGTCACCTGATGTCTGTCTGGTGTTTTTTAATTTTTTTTCTTGTGTTGATTTGCTTTGTGCATTCACTGAAGTGCAGAGTCAAAAGTGCTTCCACTTATAGAAATCGCCCACTTTGAGAAAGAGCCCCAGTTGCAAATGTGCCCCCTGCAGATGCTTCACCCAAAAGAAGCTTATATTTATACTGAGAGGGGTGGGTGGTAGGTGTATTTGAATTAGCAATCAAGAGGTAATAAAAGTTGGCTGGTTAACAGGGCAAAATTCTTACTTCAGAAACAGACTAGCAAGAGGGCACTAAAGTTAACGGGCCATAATTCTGGGTAAGACAAGAGAGATAATAAAGCATTGTAATGTGGACAGGTCTACAGACTGTTAAGAAAAAATAACATACCAGCAATTATTAAAGACACATAAGCAAAGCAGATAGCAGTGTTTCAGTTTTTGGGTGGAGATGGTTCAGTTAGCACATACCATAGCAATTTAGACTAGGGAAAACAAACACTTTTCAGTTTTCAATTCTGGGTGGATGGCAGTCAGCTGCAAACATACCATAGCAATTTAGACTAGGGAAAACAAACACTTTTCAGTTTTCAATTCTGGGTGGATGGCAGTCGCCTGTAAACATACCTGTGAAGAGACAGAGAAGAAATCTTCAGATAAGTGCAGAGTCAGAAGTGCTTCCACTTATAGAAATCGCCCACTTTGAGAAAAAGCCCCAGTTGCAAATGTGCCCCCTGCATTATTTCATTTATGGTTGCATCCTGTGAGCATATGAAAAGGATTTGATCTACCTGCCTCTGAGTTTCCCTCCTTGCTGTGAGTTCCCCGAGGGACAGTGTGAACACCATCTTCCTGTGTCAACATCCCCAGACGTGGATGTCCCTGGGTACTGGTGTGCTGTCACCACAAGCCTTGACGACTCATTGGGCTTACGCCTTGTTGAGTCCATTAGCTCTGGTAAGCCTCTCTTATGTTGGTGGTGGCTTCTCCCATTATCTTCTCTTCACATTTGTTTTCCTATTGATGTCCGGAAGTTGATATTCATCTACCTAGATCAACATCACATCTTAGTTTTTTTTATCCGTTAATTAGTTTCACTTATTCACTATCACAGTGTGGACTTCATTTAATATACTTATTGATGTTTACATGTCTACTGTTTAGAGTGTTCAACATTAAACTTCTGTGTGTGTATATGGTCTTATTCATTATGACCGTTCTGATTTAGAGCTGCACATTTACATATATTTTTTTCACTTGCAGTTGTCATTTGCTGTGTTGGCTGCTGTCTTATATTTAGGTGACAGCGCGGTATTGTTTACTTTTTTACAAAACAGTTTACACACCCTGGCAAAATGTCCTCTTTTCTTGCATTTATTGCTTATCTGCCCCCTTGCCGGACAGACTATTTTTATGGTGCATGTTTCCACAATATGCACACGCTGCTTGTGTGTTACTTGTTCCAGTGCCATAGGTGCCCTTTTGTTCCTTTGTGTGCTCTTTCTTGCCCATATCTACTGCTGTGATTTTCTGTAGCAATAATCTGGAGCTGTGTTGCTTCCAGTACCTGCATGTCCTTTCTTGACATTTCATTTTCTGGCAATCCTTATGGCTTTCTCAAGATTTAGGTCTTCTTCCTGCAACAGCTTTTCCTGATTTTCCTTAAACTTACTGCCTATCAGAATGCGGTCTTTTATCATCTCTCCGGCATCATAGAAAGCACAGTCTTTGGCAAGCAACCAAAGACTCACCTCCACACTGGTTTTATGAGAATAAAACAGTTTCCTTTGCACTGTGGAGTTTCTGCTTGGGTTGCAGTATGCTTCAAAGTTTTCAAACAGTACCTCTGTTTTCTTTTTTTCCTCTGCAGTGATCTCCCCATTTGCTTGCCAGGCTCGGCACACATCACGTCCTTTTTGTCCCACACATATCGGAAATTGAGCTGCTTTCTGCTGATCAGTCCATTTGTCTGCATTTGGTCCTGTAATCACAAACTCTATCAGCTCCCTCCATTGTGACCAGTTTTCAGATACAGTGGGGACGGAAAGTATTCAGACCCCCTTAAATTTTTTACTCTTTGTTATATTGCAGCCATTTGCTAAAATCATTTACGTTCATTTTTTTCCTCATTAATGTACACACAGCACACCATATTGACAGAAAAACACAGAAATGTTGACATTTTTGCAGATTTATTAAAAAAAAAAAAAAACTGAAATATCACATGGTCCTAAGTATTCAGACCCTTTGCTCAGTATTTAGTAGAAGCACCCTTTTGATCTAATACAGCCATGAGATACAACAAGTTTTTCACACCTGGATTTGAGGATCCTCTGCCATTCCTCCTTGCAGATCCTCTCCAGTTCTGTCAAGTTGGATGGTAAACGTTGGTGGACAGCCATTTTTAGGTCTCTCCAGAGATGCTCAATTGGGTTTAAGTCAGGGCTCTGGCTGGGCCATTCAAGAACAGTCACCGAGTTGTTGTGAAGCCACTCCTTTGTTATTTTAGTTGTGTGCTTAGGGTCATTGTCTTGTTGGAAGGTAAACCTTCGGCCCAGTCTGAGGTCCTGAGCACTCTGGAGAAGGTTTTCATCCAGGATATCCCCGTACTTGGCTGCATTAATCTTTCCCTCGATTGCAACCAGTCGTCCTGTCCCTGCAGCTGAAAAACACCCCTACAGCATGATGCTGCCACCACCATGCTTCACTGTTGGGACTGTATTGGACAGGTGATGAGCAGTTCTATCTTGGTCTCATCAGACCAGAGAATCTTATTTCTCACCATCTTGGAGTCCCTCAGGTGTTTTTTGGCAAACTCCATGCAGGCTTTCATGTGTCTTGCACTGAGGAGAGGCTTCTGTCAGGCCACTCTGCCATAAAGCCCTGATTGGTGAAGGGCTGCAGTGATGGTTGACTTTCTACAACTTTCTCAATTGTATCACTGAAGCTCAGCCACAGTGATATTTGGGTTCTTCTTTTCGTCTCTCACCAAGGCTCTTCTCCCCCGATAGCTCAGTTTGGCCGGACAGCCAGCTCTAGGAAGGGTTCTGGTCATCCCAAACATAGTTACATAGTTACATAGTAGGTGAGGTTGAAAAAAGACACAAGTCCATCAAGTCCAACCTATGTGTGTGATTATGTGTCAGTATTTCATTACATATCCCTGTATGTTGCGGTCATTCAGGTGATTATCTAATAGTTTCTTGAAGCTATCAATGCTCCCCACTGAGACCACCGCCTGTGGAAGGGAATTCCACATCCTTGCCGCTCTTACAGTAAAGAACCCTCTACGTAGTTTAAGGTTAAACCTCTTTTCTTCTAATTGTAATGAATGGGGTTGAAGGGAAATAGATAGGGACTTTAAATGAACACATGGTCTGGTAAGGCACCATTGTTCCATCCCTCGGGACTTTATATGAAACTGTAGCCTGGTAAGGCTGCAAGTTTCCATCCCTGTCATGCATCAAAAAGGGGAGAACGAGAGGGAAGTGGGACTTTATATGAAACACTTGGTTGCAGAGAGGTAATTAGGTGAAGAAGTAAAACGTTTTATTAATTGCCATCTAAAATAAACATCCATAGCATTTGATTACAACAGTAATAATATACATTGATACATGGTATAAATTCATAAGAACAGTATCATGTAGAATGGCAATTAATCATCCTTCCAGAGTTCACCAATATGGTCATTGTAAAAACAATAATGCACCGTAAAACTTGCAAAACCCATGGTCTTGTTGATCCTAATGAGGATATTGAATGTAAACTTGGTAATGTGGTAATGTTAATTGGAAGTAAGACGTATGGCAGCTCTACGCGTTTCGTGGCTAGAGGGCCACTCGTAAGGAGCGAGCACAAGATATATCTATGAATAAAGGATGAATTATTATAATAGGGTAGGTAAGTACGGTAATGGGGTATAGAACCCTCAAATCAATTACCTGTTAATATTGGGTATAAGTATGGTTGTGGCGCGAAAGCGGGGTACCAAACCCTCCGGATAAATGCTCCCAACCGGGAGCCGCGGCAGACATATCGTCCAAGATACCCAGGTAAGCGTCGGCCAGAGCAGGCACAAGAAAGCAAAGCAACCTGGGGAGGAAATAGAGGATGTGCTATGGTAAACTGGACAGGAATGAATGAGGGGAAAAAAGTGTGAATGGAGCCTAATGGAGGGCGGTGAGGAGAGTGAAAAGCCAGCCACTGGGGCCTGAAGGTGGGTGTAAAGAGAAATGGGGGAAGTGAATGATGGTGGTGACCACCAATCAAGAGTGAAACGTGCAGATCAGAGGGAGAGGTGAGAGTGGCAAGGTTTGGAAAGGGGGACAAGTGTGTGACTACCGTGAAGGGGGCAAGGAGAAAAGTGATAAAGATGGATGAATTACCTGAGTGAGGGTGGCTGAATGCAACAGCCGTGTGTACAGTTCAGAAGAGAAACGTGAAGGAAGCCTTGACTACCGGCACCCGCCCTAGGGACGCCCATATAGGTGCCGGGACAATGACGTCGCCGACGTCACGCCAGCGCAGCAGGGGGGGGGGCGGGGGAAGACCGGCGGTAGGAGGATTCCAGCAAGCGCTCGATCCTCCGCCATCGGAAGTCCCCCATTCTGCCCGCGAGCGTGGTCACCACAGACATGGGCGGGCCCGCGCTGAGTAAGCGCCGCACGTCCCGTCTGGGATGCGCGACGTTGACGTGCAGTGACGGCGCCTGTACCTGTCCAAATACAGGGGGAGGGGCCGCCAGGCACGTCACGGCTCCCGGAAGTGGAGAACCAGCCGGCCAGCAGGCAATCCCGACTGGGTTCACACCACCTCCAGGACTGAACCCAATTGGAGTCAGTTGATGTTGAAGCATAAATGGGCAAAGATAATGAAAAATAAAAAGATGTATACAATTGGTAGGAAATAACTAAAATAGGGGATGTACAAGGATCAAAAGGATTGCACATGGGGAAAAAGGTTGCGAAAAGGGGGGTGTGACACTGATGTAAATAGTACAGCAAGCTAAGTGTTTCCATCCCTATGAATACTAAATGAATGGGGTTGAAGGGAAATAGATAGGGACTTTAAATGAACACATGGTCTGGTAAGGCACCATTGTTCCATCCCTCGGGACTTTATATGAAACTGTAGCCTGGTAAGGCTGCAAGTTTCCATCCCTGTCATGCATCAAAAAGGGGAGAACGAGAGGGAAGTGGGACTTTATATGAAACACTTGGTTGCAGAGAGGTAATTAGGTGAAGAAGTAAAACGTTTTATTAATTGCCATCTAAAATAAACATCCATAGCATTTGATTACAACAGTAATAATATACATTGATACATGGTATAAATTCATAAGAACAGTATCATGTAGAATGGCAATTAATCATCCTTCCAGAGTTCACCAATATGGTCATTGTAAAAACAATAATGCACCATAAAACTTGCAAAACCCATGGTCTTGTTGATCCTAATGAGGATATTGAATGTAAACTTGGTAATGTGGTAATGTTAATTGGAAGTAAGACGTATGGCAGCTCTACGCGTTTCGTGGCTAGAGGGCCACTCGTAAGGAGCGAGCACAAGATATATCTATGAATAAAGGATGAATTATTATAATAGGGTAGGTAAGTACGGTAATGGGGTATAGAACCCTCAAATCAATTACCTGTTAATATTGGGTATAAGTATGGTTGTGGCGCGAAAGCGGGGTACCAAACCCTCCGGATAAATGCTCCCAACCGGGAGCCGCGGCAGACATATCGTCCAAGATACCCAGGTAAGCGTCGGCCAGAGCAGGCACAAGAAAGCAAGGCAACCTGGGGAGGAAATAGAGGATGTGCTATGGTAAACTGGACAGGAATGAATGAGGGGAAAAAAGTGTGAATGGAGCCTAATGGAGGGCAGTGAGGAGAGTGAAAAGCCGGCCACTGGGGCCTGAAGGTGGGTGTAAAGAGAAATTAGGCTCCATTCACACTTTTTTCCCCTCATTCATTCCTGTCCTTTATTAGCTTTGTTGCCCTTCTTTGTACTCGCTCCATTTCCAGTACATCCCTCCTGAGGACTGGTGCCCAGAACTGGACAGCATACTCCAGGTGCGGCCGGACCAGAGTCTTGTAGAGCGGGAGAATTATCGTTTTATCTCTGGAGTTGATCCCCCTTTTAATGCATGCCAATATTCTGTTTGCTTTATTAGCAGCAGCTTGGCATTGCATGCCATTGCTGAGCCTATCATCTACTAGGACCCCCAGGTCCTTTTCCATCCTAGATTCCCCCAGAGGTTCTCCCCCCAGTGTATAGATTGCATTCATATTTTTGCCACCCAAATGCATTATTTTACATTTTTCTACATTGAACCTCATTTGCCATGTAGTCGCCCACCCCATTAATTTGTTCAGGTCTTTTTGCAAGATTTCCACATCCTGCGGAGAAGTTATTGCCCTGCTTAGCTTAGTATCGTCTGCAAATACAGAGATTGAACTGTTTATCCCATCCTCCAGATCGTTTATGAACAAATTAAATAGGATTGGTCCCAGCACAGAACCCTGGGGAACCCCACTACCCACCCCTGACCATTCTGAGTACTCCCCATTTATCACCACCCTCTGAACACGCCCTTGTAGCCAGTTTTCAATCCATGTACTCACACTATGGTCCATGCCAACGCACCTTATTTTGTACAGTAAACGTTTATGGGAAACTGTGTCAAATGCTTTTGCAAAATCCAGATACACCACGTCTACGGGCCTTCCTTTATCTAGATGGCAACTCACCTCCTCATAGAAGGTTAATAGATTGGTTTGGCAAGAACGATTCTTTATGAATCCATGCTGATTACTGCTAATGATATCATTCTTATTACTAAAATCTTGTATATAGTCCCTTGTCATCCCCTCCAAGAGTTTACATACTATTGATGTTAGGCTAACTGGTCTGTAATTCCCAGGGATGTTTTTTGGGCCCTTTTTAAATATTGGTGCTATATTGGCTTTTCTCCAATCAGCTGGTACCATTCCAGTCAATAGACTGTCTGTAAAAATTAGGAACAACGGTCTGGCAATCACCTGACTGAGTTCCCTAAGTACCCTCGGATGCAAGCCATCTGGTCCCGGTGATTTATTAATGTTAAGTTTCTCAAGTCTAATTTTAATTCCGTCCTCTGTTAACCATGTAGGTGCTTCCTGTGTTGTGTCATGAGGATAAACACTGCAGTTTTGGTTACTGAAGCCCCCCGATTCACTCGTGAATACTGAGGAGAAGAATAAATTCAATACCTTTGCCATCTCCCCATCCTTTGTAACCAGATGTCCTTCCTCATTCTTTATGGGGCCAATATGGTCTGTCCTCCCTTTTTTACTGTTTACATACTTAAAGAATTTCTTGGGATTTTTTTTGCTCTCCTCCGCTATGTGTTTTTCATGTTCTATCTTAGCCGTCCTAATTGCACCCTTACATTTCTTATTGCATTCTTTATAAAGTCTGAATGCTGAGGATGATCCCTCAACCTTGTATTTTTTGAAGGCCTTCTCCTTTGCTTTTATATGCATTTTTACATTGGAGTTAAGCCATCCAGGATTTTTGTTCGCTCTTTTAAATTTATTACCCAATGGGATACATTGGCTAATGCCCTTATTTAATATGCTCTTAAAGCAAACCCATCTCTCCTCCGTATTCTTTGTTCCTAATATTTTATCCCAATGTATGCCTTTTAGCAAGGTTTGTAGTTTAGGGAAGTTGGCTCTTTTGAAATTCAGTGTCTTTGTGTTCCCTTCATGTTTCCTATTTGTGTGATTTATACTGAAACTAATTGACCTGTGATCGCTGTTACCTAAATTGCCCCGTATTTCCACATCTGTGATCAGGTCTGTATTGTTGGTAATCAGTAGATCCAGTAATGTTTTATTTCTAGTTGGTGCGTCTACCATCTGACCCATAAAATTGTCCTGCAAGACATTAAGGAACTGGCGAGCCTTAAATGAATGCGCGGTTCCCTCTGCCCAGTCTATGTCTGGATAATTAAAATCCCCCATTATGATAACACTTCCCATCCTTGCTGCTAATCCAATTTGTGATAGGAGATCCGTCTCCACTTCCTCCCTCAGGTTAGGGGGCCTATAGCATACTCCCAGTATTATTTTCCCCTTAGCTTCATCCCTTCGGAGCCCTACCCATAAGGATTCCACCTCCTCCCTAGCTCCCTCAGTGATGTTATCTCTCACATTCACTTGTACATTATTCTTGATATATAGGCATACCCCTCCCCCTTTTTTAACCTCTCTATCCTTGTGGTATAGGGTATACCCTTGAATGTTTGCCAGCCAATCATGAGAGCTGTTGAACCGGGTCTCTGAAATTCCCACAAAATCCAAATCCTCCTTGTACAACAGTATCTCTAGTTCACCCATCTTGTCCGCCATGCTCCTGGCATTGGTGAACATGCCACATAGTTTAGACCGGTCGCATATTGTCCTCGTATTGGGTGTTTCAAGATTGCAACTAGGACTTGCTACTATACTCACCTTGTGTTTTTGTGCTTTGGTTAACCTACCACTAATGTCCCCAATACTACCCTCTGGAATATCTTCCGCGCTGGCTATCACTGTCTCTGGACCCTCCCCCCCATCGCCTAGTTTAAAAACCCCTCTAACTTTTTGGCCATCTTCATTCCCAGCAGATCTGCACCCTCCTCATTTAGGTGCAGTCCGTCCCTTCTATAGTACCGGTTACCGACTGAGAAGTCGGCCCAGTCCTCCAGGAACCCAAACCCCTCCTTACTACACCAGCTCTTTAGCCACTTGTTTACTTCCCTAATCTCCCTCTGCCTTTCTGGTGTGGCTCAATGTACCGGTAGTATTCCTGAGAACACTACCTTGGAGGTCCTTTTCCTCAATTTAGCACCTAAGTCCCTAAAATCGTTCTTTAGGACACTCCATCTGCCTCTGACTTTGTCATTGGTGCCAACGTGCACCATGACAGCCGGGTCTTCCCCAGCCCCTCCCAGTAATCTGTCCACAAGATCCGTGATGTGCCGAACCCGAGCGCCCGGTAGACAACATACTGTTCGGCGCTTCAGGTCTTGGTTACAGATTGCCCTCTCTGTCCTTCTAAGAATTGAGTCCCCTACCACCAGAATCTGTCTTTCCTTTCCCTTTGCTGCCCCCCCACTCTCACTGGAGGAGTTCTTCCCCTGGCAGCTAGGAGAGTCCCTCATCTCCAGCAGTGCTGGTCCCTGACTGGTTTCACCAATGTCACTCAATGGAGCGTACTTATTGGAATGCTCCAGTCCTGGATCGGCCTCTCTGGCACTTCCCCCTCTACCCCTCCTGACTGTCACCCATCTACTCTTTGCTAGTGCCTGCACCTCTTTGTCTCCACCCGCCTCTGTGCTGGCCCCTGCCGGCACCTGCCGTGTACGTTCCTGGCTCACCTTTAGTATGGAGGGACTTCTCAGTGCTGACAGTTGCTTCCCCAGATTCAGAACCTGGGCTTCCAGGGAAACAATGTGCTTACATTTTGCACAGCAGTATTCGCCCTCGATCGGATGATCAAGGAACGCATACATGCAGCAAGATGTACAAAGAGTCGCCTCTCCACATCCGCCAGGCATCGTACCTATTAAATTTTGTGAGGATTTGGGGGGGGGCGTGTCCGGATGTAGACCAAGCAGGACGTGTGTTGCAGAGCTCCGCCGATCCTGATTTGTATCCACTACCATCCTGCTAAGCGACTCAGCTGATGAGCCTCCATCCTCTCCCTAACTGGCCCTGGACACCTCCTGCACCCACCCAGGCAAGAATTGTGAAGCCCGGCCGGCCGATCGGGTCTCAACGGGCTGCGACCGGCTCCACACCCTGCTGACCCGCCGCCATCTTGAGGCCTACGGAGCCTCCGACATCAGCGGGCTTGAGTGCCGCGCTCCGCGGACCGAGCGGTGACCGTTCCCTGCCCATCAGAGGAGACACCCATCCCGGAAGGTAGATTACCTGACTTGGGGTTCAGGGGACCGCCTGTGGATCCATTCGGGCGGGACTCGGGCGCCCGCGGCCGCCGCCATCTTGCGGCCTAACAAATCAGGCGCATCCTCCACACAGCGCTGTGCCCCAGCTTTCATATACTGCCTCACCTGAGGCACCATCCTGACAGTAGAGGTGCAGTACTGAAGGCCTAGCATAGACTACCTATACACAGCACATCCTCCATCCTGCTCTCTGTAACCTGGTGTATGCTGGCTAACTCTACAAGATACTCCTGCCTTATCGAGCTATACTGCGGATGGGCCCTCCCAAGACCCGACACACACAATCCGGGAAAAGAAACTCCCATACCTCTCCAGCGGTAGCCTCCTTGTCGAAGCGACAGACGGGTGCTGTGATGGAGGCGGGCGCGCAAACGTCTGCAGCGTCAGGCGCAGCTGCGACCCCATCAGGGGCAGAGATTCTGGCGGCTATTACAGCATGTAAAGAAACCTTGACGGCCAAAATAGATTTCCTGACAGTCGATGTCGGTCTCATCCGTCAAGATATGGATAAGTTCAGATCCCGCATAGCTGAAGTAGAAGACAGGGTCTCCACGGTGGAGGATGCGGTCCGATCGGATTCCAGGGAGGTGAGAGCCCTGCAGCTTCAGGTGAAGGCGCTGCAGGAACGGGCCATAGACACCGAAAACCGCCTCAGACGAAATAACATTTGCATACTTGGTTTACCGGAGAGAGCTGAGGGCCTTAAACCAGCGGAATTCACTGAACAGTTACTATCCACCCTGTTCAATCTAGATCCTATGCTGTCCACATTTGTGGTGGAAAGAGCCCACAGAGTCCCACCACTTCCTCCAAGACCTGGGGCCCCTCCGCGTCCTTTCCTGCTACGATTGCTAAACTACCGCGATCGGGACCGCATCCTGGCGGCGGCTCGAGCCACGCCTGAAATAAAATTTGAGAACGCCAGATTATCTTTCTTCCCAGATTTCTCTCAAGAGGTGCAGCAGCGGCGCAAGTCTTTCACGGATGTGAGGCGTCGACTTAGAGAAAAGGGAATACGGTTCGGCCTTCTTTACCCTAGCAGACTGCGGGTCACGGATGGTGACAACACTCGCTTTTTC
This sequence comes from Aquarana catesbeiana, assembly GCF_042186555.1. Taxonomy (NCBI): domain Eukaryota; kingdom Metazoa; phylum Chordata; class Amphibia; order Anura; family Ranidae; genus Aquarana; species Aquarana catesbeiana. The sequence goes on from NC_133332.1 coordinate 268,750,331, forward strand.
GACACTCCAGAGGCTGCTGCGACATGGCTGGATACCCGCTAGTGTCGTATTGCCAACCAAATTGAATACGGACATACAGCATGCTGAAGCCAGCTGAGTACCTTACCATTATATTCTGTCTTACATTCTGTCACGAGATGACTTATAATAATACTCACTGATTGCCCATGGGCATTCCTATGCTGATACACCTTGTCATCTTCCCATCCTCCATTGAACACTTCGTTGCGGACTAGAACAATGGAACATTCATCCTGCCTGAGGAGCTCTGGCGGCTGTCACACAGTTATTTTTTTTTTTTTTCTGCTTTTGATCCCTGTACAGAGATCCATCCAAATTTTTTTTACCCCGACCCCCCCTCTTTTTTTCCTTCACTCAAGATCCAGTAAGGACTTTTACCAGTTACGGCAGTCCATTCCCCCCCCCCCCCCCTTTTTTTTTTTTTTTTTTAACCTCTCTCCCTCATTAATTTTTTCAGACACAATACTACACCAAGAGTTCGCATACTGGTAGTGACCTAAGATATAGGGTCCAAAGACTAAATATAGATTACTGGTTTTGTTGATAATTTTTTTGGGTAAAAACTATTCCCGCTCCCTTCACTCGTTTTGTGAGGAGGGCGGGAACTAGTAGGATAAGCACTATGTGCTTGGGATGGTTTCTGTTTGAATTTTTGTTTTGCTTGATGGTTATATTAATACAGTGCTTACAATCATATGTCATGATCGAGATTGTGCTGCTCATTGTTGGTCTCTCGAACCGCTCTCCCCTCTCCCAGATCCTCCAGCTGAACATTGAACTTGATGGCTGATCAAAAGACAAGCTCCTTTACTGTTCTCTCTTGGAACGTTAGAGGCCTAAATTCCAAATTTAAAAGAGCCCTCTTATTTCAATACTTAAAGTCCAACTCTCCCCAACTTATACTTCTCCAGGAGACGCATCTTATGGGCAGCAAAATCTTAACATTAAAAAAGCCGTGGATCCAGAGGGCGCTCCACGCCACATATTCTACTTACGCAAGGGGAGTGTCAGTTCTGATACACAAGAACTTCCCATGTGTAATTGAAGAGATGTGCACAGACCCTCACGGTAGATTTGTTTTGGTAATATTTACCTTGTGGTCACAAAGGTACATTGTGGTAAATATGTATGTCCCACCACCATTCTCTTCAAAAATTCTATACACTGTTTTGGAAAAGATCACCCCCTTTTGTCCTGGAAAGATTTTGATCATGGGGGATTTTAATGCTATCTTGTCACCGGAGCTTGACAGACCCACTCCCCCAAAAAATTACTGCGCAGAGCTCCCCACCTGGGCTCAGGCAATAGGTTTAGACGAGGTATGGAGATGGAAGCACCCTTCTACCAGATCCTACTCCTGCTTCTCAGCCTCCCACAAAACTGCCTCGCGGATAGACCTGGCATTCTCCAATCCGCCCCTTCTGGCAGATGTGCTGGAGGCGGAGTACTTACCTAGTGGGTTGTCGGATCATAGCCCCCTGAAGGTGTCCTTTCGTGCCCCCTCCTTCCGCAGCGCAGCGCTGTGGAGGCTGGGTGCGGAATGGATTTTCCATACAGATATCGTAGATGAGTTGCCGGGGCTGCTGAGAGAGTACTGGGAGAGGAACACGGGATCCTCTCCTCCAGATGTCGCCTGGGATGCCTTCAAGGCGTACACTAGGGGGCAATATATTTCCTCCATCGCAGCTGTCAGAAAGAAACAGACATTAGAGACTCAGTCCCTACAACAGTTGGTACTAGACCATACAAACACATACAATTCAGACCCCACCACAGACAATTTTGACCTTCTGGCAGCGGCCCAGAGGGAACTAAACCTACACTTGGCAGAAATCACAAGGTTGGGAGTATATAAAAATAAGCAACGATTCTTTGAACAGGGTGACAGAAATGGCCGACTTCTTGCCATGATGGCCCAGCATGACCAACCACTTACACTCATTTCTACAATAGTCGCTCCGGGAGGCGAGACGGTAACAACTCCCTCAGACATTCTAAAAGAATTTAATAATTTTTATAAAACCCTTTATGCCTCTGGTCTGCCGGACGATTTTCGGCCCAAGGAGCTGAGAGATCTGCTAGATCCTCTGGCTCTCGGATGGCTGTCGGACGCGGAACGTGAGACATTGGTGCAACCCTTTACTGCTTTAGAGGTACTAAACGCTATCCAATCCTTCCCCTCCGGAAAGGCACCGGGCCCGGATGGGCTACCAATAGATTTTTACAAAACGCACGGGGAGATGCTGGCACCGCAATTAGCATCACTCTATACGAAATGCCTTGCGGAGGGGAACCTACCTGATTCTATGTATCACGCTCACCTGATCCTAATATATAAGCCGCAGAAAGATCCTACCTCCTGTGCGTCATACAGACCCATTGCGCTATTAAATAGTGACTTCAAAATCCTGACAAAACTCCTTGCTATTAGGTTGTATCCCATGCTGCCCTCAGTGGTGGACCCAGACCAGACAGGGTTCATGCCCCGCAGAGCCACAGACGTCAACCTCCGTAGACTCTTTACAAATATCCATGCCCAACACATCAATGGGGGATCTCGAACGATTGCCTCATTAGATGTTGAAAAGGCTTTCGACACTGTCAAATGGCCCTTCTTATGGGAGACTTTGCGTAGGATGGGGTTCCCTTTGCTTTTTATCAAATGGCTTCAGGTGATATACAAACGTCCTACCTCCTCGGTGCGATTGGCAGATAGATTGTCAGATCCCTTCAGCCTTTCCAGGGGAACGAGGCAGGGCTGTCCTCTCTCTCCGGCACTCTTTGCCCTTGCCATTGAGCCAGTGGCGGAGGCGCTGCGCACTACCCCACACATCAGGGGCCTGCGCATCGGTCTGCTGGAGGAGAGGGTGGCCCTGTATGCCGATGACATGCTGCTTTTTCTCGGTGACGCGGGTCCATCGCTGCAGGGAGCACTGACAATACTGAACACCTTTGCTAGGGTCACTGGGCTAAAGGTGAATTGGTCCAAATCCTTACTGTTTCCAATAGACCAAGCTGCAAGAATAGGTTCCCCTCCGGATGTCCCCCTACAGTGGGTGGACACCTTCAAATACCTGGGTGTTATTGTTTCCTCCAGAGACACTGAGTTCATCCATCTTAACCTAGACCCACTGGTGCAAGACATAAAGATTAAACTTAAGGCATGGGGGAGGCTGCCGTTGTCACTGTGGGGCCGAGTTAACCTTCTCAAAATGAAAGTTATCCCAAAGCTCACTTACCTTTTTAGCTTTTTAGGCACTCCCCGCAATGGATTCCCAAATCTTTCTTTAAAAAGCTCAATCAGATCTTCTCCTCCTTCCTGTGGGGCCCCTCATCGCCAAGGTATAAACTGAGTACCTTGATGAGACCGACAACACAGGGGGGTATGGCATTCCCAGACTGCCATAAGTATTACCTTGCCGCACAGTTGGTAACGGTGACATGGTGGCTGGATCCAGACAAATCTAATTCAGCTACGGCTCTAGAGGCGGCGGTTATGGGGTCATTGGAAGCACTTAAATTACTGGTCTACAGAGGACCTAAGGCCCCATATTCCTTGACCCCCTCCATGCATACCACTTTACGTGCATGGAGGACAGGACTGGCGATAGAAAAATACGGGCACAATGAAGTCTCACCCAACGCTCCAATTTGGCTGAACCCGAATATTCCCCACTTTTATAAAATGCTTAACCCATATGCTTGGACCAAATACGGTGTCAAACTAATATCTCAGATAATTTCAAACAACACGCTGATCCCGCTGTCCCAACTTTCACAGATGTATAATATACCAAATTATTACATATTCCGTTACCTGCAACTTTCTCATGCTTTTACCGCACAATACCCGCGGTCCTCCTGCGTGGTTGTCCAGTCCGGGTTGGAAAAGACACTCCGCACTAGATGCGCCGAAAAACCAACCTCTCATCTTTATGAACACCTGATATTTGTGTCTCTCCAACCCATGGACAAACTGTGGTCCCGCTGGCAAAGGGACATTCCAACACTGGACAACGATGACTGGGATGATGTGTGGGATTTCCCCTTCAGCTCCCTGGTTTCATTAAGAGACAGACTAGTGCAATTTAAAATAGTGCATAGAGCATACTTTACACCATATAGACTTCATAAAATGAAACCTGAACACTCGGCGGAGTGCTGGAGGTGTCACGCCTCACCGGGAGACTTTACACATATTTTTTGGACCTGCCCTATCGTTCGGCGGTATTGGACCGAGGTGCTAGATATGATTAATCTGGTGGCCTTGGTCACGACGCCGGCGACGATGGAGGTGTGTCTTCTGGGCCTGGTGGGGACATTGGTGCCAACAGTGGCAAAAAGAACCTTAATTGGGCTGCTGCTCTTTTATGCCCGAAAAAACATTGCTATGCACTGGAAAAAACCTACGGTACCTTCCTTAGCCCAATGGAGGCGTCTCGTTAATGAGAGTCTTCCATTATACAAAGACACATATATAAATAGAGGGTGTCCCCAGAAATATGACAAAATTTGGCGTGCTTGGCTTGCTGAACCAACTACGGCTTGAAGGCTGAAGAAAGAGAATAATGAATAAGGTGAACATATAATCATACTAAAAAACATATCCAGTTGTGCCTAGGAAGGAGAGTGGAGGATACTATACATGACTAAGATATAACAAACTTTAAAAAAGGGGAAAGAGACACCAATAATCCTAGATGCCTTGCAGCACTCCGACTAAAAACGTACATGAAGTCATAAATGACTTGAAACTTATTCAGCATACAAACAACTGTTAAGCACTGATGTTAATTTTTATGTAAGATTTTGTTATCTTTATTTTTCTTTGTTTGTTTGTCCAAAAATACAATAAAAAAGATTTTCAAAAAAAAAAAAAAATTTAGTGAGGATTTGGGGATTTTACCCTGTCCAAATTACCTAACAGCTAGCTTCCTGGAACTAATACTCAAGACAATACACAGGTTCACAACAAGACAATACACAGGTACTCACAGACCTACGTGCACTCCCAATACACAAGTATACAGTACACAATACACAAGTACTAACGATCCACACACACTACTCAGACAACACTCAGATACTCACACTACACAGGTACTATGACCCCTGTTATAACCTCCTGTTTTAAACTCTTGTTTTTAACTCCCACTTATACCAGCTCCACTTACACCAAGTTCCACAGCCTCAGACTGAGCACGCTCAGACTGAGTCCTACAACCAGTTAAATAGGCACCTGTGAGCAATTAACCACCCCCCTTAATTGATAGACTGATGGAACCAGAGAAAAAAAAAAAGCTATTTAAAAAGTGACAGCAAAAGGCAAATTAAAAACTAAAAGGAAAAGCCCCAAAAATGCAACCCAGCAAACAAACAGCAAACAAACAGCAAGACTTGTACACTCTAACTCTTGTTTTTAACTCCCACTTAAACCAGCTCCACTTACACCAAGTTCCACAGCCTCAGACTGAGCACGCTCAGACCGACTCCTACAACCAGTTAAATAGGCACCTGTGAGCAATTAACCACCCCCCTTAATTGATAGACTGATGGAACCAGAGAAAAAAAAAAAAAGAAAAAGCTATTTAAAAAGTGACAGCAAAAGGCAAAAACGTCTTCCATTTAAGGATTATGGAGGTCACTGTACTCTTAGGAACCTTAACTGCAGCAGAAATTTTTTTGTAACCTTGGCCAGATCTGTGCCTTGCCACAATTCTGTCTCTGAGCTCTTCAGGCAGTTAATTTGACCTCATGATTCTCATTTGCCCTGATATGCACTGTGAGCTGTAAGGTCCAATCAGTATAATCAAACACAGCTGGACTCAAATGAAGGTGTAGAACCATCTCAAGGATGATCAGAAGAAATGGACAGCACCTGAGTTAAACACATGAGTGTCACAGCAAAGGGTCTGGATACTTAGGACCGTGTGATATTTCAGTCTTTCTTTTTTTAATAAATCTGCAAAAATGTCAACAATTCTGTGTTTTTCTGTCAATATGGGGTGCTGTGTGTACATTAATGAGGGAAAAAATAAACTTAAATGATTTTAGCAAATGGCTGCAATATAACAGACTGAAAAATGTAAGGGGGTCTGAATACTTTCTGTCCCCACTGTACATTCCCTGATTCCAAATCCAGGGAAGGAATGGTCTTTGTGCTGCTGTTTGCTGCCATGTCTCTTCTGACCCGACTTCTGGTACCATGTGATATTTTAACACAAAGTATAGGCAGACAGCAAAGAGCTTGAACAGGAGCCTGGTGTTTATTCAGCAGCATCCATCTTACAACTATCACAGCTTCCTGCCCCCAGATCACATGACTAAAACTGTTAACTGTTTCCTAAAATGCATAAGGAACTAGGCATAACAATTGAACTTGACGTATAACATAAAGCATATACATCATTACAGAGTGCTGATATCACAGAGGGAAGGCATTACAATGAGAGGTGTGGATCCAGGTGATGGGCTTACCTTTAGGCTTGACTGACATAGCCGTAGACAACAGAACCTGGAAAGGCCCATCCCAGCAAGCCTGCAGAGGTATGGAAAGGTGCTGCTTGGCAATTAACCAGTCTCCAGTTCTGAGACAGTGTTGAGCACCCTTAGCTCAGAATCTAGCAATGAAGAATACACGTGGGAAAGAAGATCAGTTGGTGTACTATGCAGACTTATTACAAGTTCAGTGAAAAGCTCCATTAGCTTAAGAAAGATGAGAATCATGAGCTAAACAAAGTTCTTGACTGACTGTCTTGAAGTCTTGACTGCTCATAAACCTTTGTTATATTTTTTCCCAAAGTAAAGTTGTAACACTCAACCTTACTGTTTGTATTGATGTGTTCCCTAATCTAGTGTTTCTCAACTCTGGTCCTCAAGGTGCCCCAAGAGGTCATGTTTTCAGGATGTCCTTCAGATGAAATGGCTGTGGTAATTACTAAGGCAGTGAAACTGATCAAATCACCTGTGCAAAATAATGGAGAGCCTGAAAACATGACCTGTTTAGGCGCCTTGATGACTGGAGTTGAGAAACACTGCCCTAATCTACCATCATTAGCTACACTTTCTAAATCTAAAAACTGTTTCTGACAGCAGCATGTATCTATACACACAAGCACCTACAACTCTCATTTAGATAGTTGTATAAAATCAATCTGTAGTATGTGTAAAGGGACAGAGTGTTTGAAAACTGTTTCTGAGATGCTTTAACCACTTGAGGTCCGGGCCATAGCCGAATGATGGCTACAGCGCGGACCTCAATTTCCGGGAGGCCGTCATGGGACGTCCTCCCCTGTGCACGCGCATCACGCGCACCCTGCAGGGCGCACGGTGTGTGCGCTGTGATTACGGAGACTCGGATTATCACAGTCACGGTCCCGGCCCCTTATCATGTGATCAGCTGTCAGCCAATGACAGCTGATCACATGATGTAAACAAAACCTCGGTGATCGGTTTCGTTTTCTCCTCACGCTGACAGCATGAGGAGGAAAAAAAAGCCGATCACCGGCTTATGTCAAAGGGACATCGGTCCCGAAGAGGAAGGAGGCACATATGCCTCATCTGTTCCAACAAGTGCCATCTGTCATTGCCACCTGTCAGTGCCCACAAGTGCCACCTATCAATGTCCACAAGTGCCACCTATCAATGCCCACCAGTGGTGCCATCAATCAGTGCCCAGTCAGTGCCCATCACTGCCACCCATCAGTGCCCATCACTGCCACCCATCAGTGCCCATCACTGCAACCTATCAATGCCTATCAGTGCCGCCTCATCAGCGTACATCAACGAAGCCTGAAGCCTGTTTGCAAAATTTTATAACAAAATATAAAAAAAAATAATCTTTTTTTTTTAAATTCTGTCTTTTTCAATTTTTTTAACAAAAACTAAAAACTGCAGAGGTGCTCAAATACCATCAAAAGAAAGCTCTGTTTGTGGGAAAAGAATGATAAAAATTTCATTTGGGTACAGTGTTGTATGACCGCACAATTGTCATTCAAAATGCGACAGCGCTAAAATTAGTCTGGACAGGAGGGGGGTTTAAGTGCCCAGTAAGCAAGTGGTTAACAGGTTATCCAGCTCTGTTAACATGATTGTCAGTAGGAGGCTGTCAAGGTAAATCCCAGAGCATGCCAATGACAATGATGACCTGAAAAGAACCATTCCTTCTTTTGACACATGTTACACAGTAGCCAGGTGAGTAAATGAAGACCTGGGCACCACAGACTGTCAATATTTTTCCAACTTACAATTGAATTTAGAGTGTTTGGGATTGATAAGTACACCCTTCTTACTATAATTGCAAAAATGCTTCACCAAGCTCCACTAATTGGCCTAAAGCCACTGGAAAGGTCATATGGTCTCTGACCTCCAGCAGCATTTTGGGTTTTTGCACATTATTAGTATATATTTCCATTCTAACAAGGGGACTAGCAAAACACAATAAATTAGCAGCACCACTAGGAAGAAAGCAGAACAAGCAATGCATATAAAAAGTTTTTTTTTTTTTTGTTTTTTTAAATATTAATATACATTGATTCAAGTATTTACTTTAAGCTAATCTCTTTCCGCATATGTAAAAAATAAATAAAAATGACTTTGAAGTTCTTAAGTTTTTATTTTATACAAGTTTATATTTGTAAAATGGAACAGTGTGCCTTTTCATTCTGTCTTCATCAGGCTTATGTCATTCTTCTCACTGGAAGGCCCAAATCAGCTAATATGCCTGCAAAAAGAGGTGGAATGATTAAGCAGCACTCATTTTTAGTAGTGTAATATAAAGTCATGTTGTTGTATTGTCACTGACCATGAATAACTTTTTTCCTCAACAGATCCTATCCCTTTTATCCCTGCAGACAGTGAGGGTGCAGATTCCTCTCTGGGAAGCGGAGGTACCACATGTCTTGCTCGGAGCCCTCAATCATCTGGAACATATGAGAACTGCAATGGTTTTGGTACAGTCCCTCGTTACATTAGCCCAGACACACACACCTCGGGCTTCTCTAGCTCAGCCTTTTCTGCCACCTCTGGCTCTGCCATATCTGGGTATTCTGGATGTCGAGAAAGAGGAGGAATTTTATCTCCAAACCGTAAGTTTTACAGTAGAAAATACATAAAAATTAGACCTGTACTGGCAAATAAACAAGGGTTGCCATTGCAGCCTTTGTTTTAGAATTCTGGTTGCCTGGCTGGCTCTAGTTTCAATACTCAATGAGTCATTGATGAGAAAGTCAGTCTGAAGCCAGAACTCCCCATGACTAAGCTACATGGGGCAGAGCAAAATGTGTTGGAAGCGTGGCAAAATCACTTTCTTTCATGACATGCAAAGGAGTTGCCATTTAGCAAACACATGTTGGTGCCATTAATTGTTAATAGCACCCCACGTATCTCAAACTTTTTTTCTGTGTTTCTTGCATGTAGGGGAACTGTTTAAAATGATTTGGCTGTCCTACACATGAGACATGGAAACACTCCCGTGCTTGGTTACACCTGTTGGCATGAACCAAGCCTTAGAAAGTAGTAATGCCACTGGATCAGTGAGGTAGCCAGGTAACTAGCATTTTTAGAAGGAAAAGTCAGCAGTGAATACCTGCATACTCTCTCAGTACAGTATAATTTCCTTTAAAGGGTAGCTCCACTTTTGCTGGCACATACAAAGGATTTTAGTAAACTTAATTTTAGATACTCCTGCTGCCTTTTGCATTTTAACATCTGGATTTCCATAACTTTCTACAGCCAGTCCCTACTTCCTGATTGACGTGGTCTTCCTGCTTTAGTTACAAAATCACATGCCAAAGCATCATGGTTTTAGACCTATAATGATTTATATTGCTAGGGAACACATCTTTTCTCCCAGGTGGTACACAGAGATGAAATAAATACTCCTACATACGTTGTCCTGTTTATTTGCAGACATCTGTTCGGTATATCCTTGTAAAACGGGAAAGGTGGGAAAGTACTCCTCAGTCCTTTTACCAGCCGGAAAGGTTTAGTAGCTAGCAATGTTGGAAATTGGATTTGAGTCCAATAAAACCATGTCTTTTGAAAGCGTGAACTAAAAACATAAATGTATTTTATTGGGATTTTATGTTATAGACCAACACAAAGTGGCACATAATTGTGAAGTGGAAGGAAAATGATAACTGGTTTTCAAAGTTACAAATAAATATAAGTGTGGCGTGCATTTGTATTCAGCCCCCCTGAGTCAATACTTTGTAGAACCACCTTTCCCTGCAATTACAGCTGCAAGTCTTTTTGGGTATGTCTCTACCAGCTTTGCACATCTAGAGAGTGACATTTTTGCCCATTCTTCTTTACAAAATGGATCAAGCTCTGTCAGATTGGTAGGAGAGCATCTGTGAACAGCAATTTTCAAGTCTTGCCACAGATTCTCAATTGGATTTAGGTCTGGACTTTGACTGGGCCATTCTAACACATGAATATGCTTTGATCTAAAACATTCCATTGTAGCTCTGGCTGTATGTAGAGGGTCGTTGCAGACTCTATTGCAATGTACACACAGACGGACTTTCTGACCGGACTGGTCCAATGGACTTTCCGACGGACTATTGACAGACTTCCGACGGACTTTTTTTTACGAATGGACTTGTCTACACACGACCGGACTATGTCCACCAGTCTTCCCGACGGAGTTACGACGGACTTTCCGAATGAACGGACTTGCCCGCACACGAACAAGTCCGTTCATTTTGAACGTGACTCGGGTACGACGGGACTAGGAAAGGAAGTCAATCTCGCCGCTTTTATCGGCAAGATTGACACCTTGCGAGCCCCGTCGCGGGGCATACCAGGCCCTGAGGTCTGGTATGGATTTTAAGGGGAACCCCCTACGCTGAAAAAAACGGCATGGGGTCCCCCCCAAAATCCATACCAGACTCCTATCCGAACACGCAGCCTGGCCGGTCAGGAAAGGGAATGGGGACGAGCGAGTTCCCCCCTCCTGAACCGTACCAGGCCGCATGCCCTCAACATGGGGGGGTGGGTGCTTTGGGGAGGGGGGCGCCCTGCGGGCCCCTCCACCCCAAAGCACCTTGTCCCCATGTTTATGAGATGACAAGGGCCTCTTCCCGACAACCCTGGCCGTCGGTTGTCAGGGTCTGTGGGCGGGGGGCTTATCGGAATCCGGGAGCCCCCTTTAATAAGGTGGCCCCCAGATCCCTGGCCCCCCACCCTATGTGAATGAGTATGGGGTACATCATACCCCTGCCCATTCACCTGGGGAAAAAAGTGTCAATAAAAAAACACACTAGACAGGTTTTGAAAGTAATTTATTGGACAGCTCCGGGGGTCTTCTTCCGACTTCGGGGGTCTTCTTTCGACTTCGCCGCTCTCTCTGGCCTCTTCTCCCAGTGTCCTGTTCTTCTCCCGCTCTCCGGTGTCTTTTTCCGGGCTCCTCCGCTATCTTCTGCTCTTTTGCCCGCTCTTTTGCTAGTGTTAGCCCGGTCTTCTCCGTCGTCTTCTACCCTCCGGTCTTCTTCTGATGTTGATACAACGCTCTCTCCCGCTGTAATGCAGTGTGCGCGGTGCACAATGACTTATATAGGGATGGGGCGTGGTCACTGGGTGATGTCACCCGGTGAGCCCGCCCCTTATGACGTCACCGCCCATCATGCTCCGGGCCGTGACATCATAAGGGGCGGGGTCCTTTAGTATAGAGGGTCTTCTCAGTGCTGACAGTTGCTTCCCCAGATTCAGAACCTAAAGGTTCAGAAACAATGTGCTTACATTTTGCACAGCAGTATTCACCCTCGATCGGATGATCAAGGAACGCATACTAAAGGAGAGCCAGGAACGTACACGGCAGGTGCCGGCAGGGGCCATCACAGAGGCGGGTGGAGACAAAGAGGTGCAGGCACTAGCAAAGAGTAAATGGGTGACAGGAAGGGTAGAGGGGGAAGTGCTAGGGAGGCCTAACCAGGGCTGGAACTTCCCAATAAGTACTCTCCATTGAGTGAGATTGGTGAAACTAGTCAGGGACCAGCACTGCTGGAGCTGAGGGACTCTTCTAGCAAAGAACTCCCAGTGAGAGTGGAGGGGAAGCGAAGGGAAAGGAAAGACAGATTCTGGTGGTAGGGGGCTCAATTCTTAGGATAGAGAGGGCAATCTGTAACAAAGACCTGAAGCGCCGAACTGTATGTTGTCTACCGGGCCCTTGGTTTCCGCACATGATGGATCTGGTGGACAGATTACTGGGAGGGGCTGGGGAAGACCCGGCTGTCATGGTGCATGTTGGCATCAATGACAAAGTCAGAGGCAGATGGAGTGTCCTAAATTACGATTTTAGGGACTTGGGAGCTAAATTAAGGAAAAGGACCTCCAAGGTAGTATTCTCAGAAATACTACCGGTACCTCAAGCCACACCAGAAAGGCAGAGGGAGATTAGGGAAGTAAACAAGTGACTGAGGAGCTGGTGTAGTAAGGAGGGGTCTGGGTTCCTGGAGGACTTGGCCGACCTCTCAGTCGATCACCAGTACTATAGAAGGGACAGACTGCACCTAAAGGAGGAAGGTGCAGATTAGCTGGGAGTAAAGATGGCCAAAAAGTTAGAGGAGTTTTTAAACTAGGTGACGGGGGGAGGGTCCAGAGGTAGAGATAGTCAGCGTGGAACATATTTCAGAGGGTGGTATTGGGGGCATTAGTGGTAGGTTGACTAAAGCACATAGTATAGTAACAAGTCCTAGTTGCAATCTCGGAACACCCAATAAAAGGATAATATGCGACCGGTCTACACTACGTGGCATGTTCACCAATGCCAGGAGCCTGGCAGACAAGATGGGTAAACTAGAGATACTATTGTACGAGGAGGATTTGGATTTTGTGGGAATTTCAGAGACCTGGTTCAACAGCTCTCATGATTGGCTAGCAACCATTCATGGGTATACTCTTTATCGCAGGGATAGAGAGGGTAAAAATGGGGGCGGGGTATACCTATATATCAAGAATAATGTACAAGTGAATGTAAGAGATGATATCACTAAGGGAGCTAGGGAGGAGGTGGAATCCTTATGGGTAGAGCCCCAAAGGGATGAAGCTAAGGGGAAAATAATACGGGAGAATGCTATAGGCTCCCTAACCTGAGGGAGGAGGAGGAGATGGATCTTTTATCACAAGTTGGATTAGCAGCAAGGATGGGAAGTGTTATCATAATGGAGTATTTTAATTATCCAGACATAGACTGGGTGGAGGGAACCACACATTCGTCTAAGGCTAGTTCCTAAATGTCTTGCAGGACAATTTCATGGTTCAGATGGTAGACACACCAACTAGAAATAAAACGTTACTGGATCTACTGATTACTAACAATACAGACCTGATCACGGATGTGGAAATACGGGGCAATTAAGAAAACAGTAATCACAGATCAATTGGCTTCAGTATAAATCAGGAAACAAATAGGAGTACAAATAGGAAACATAAGGGGAATACAAAGACACTGAATTTCAAAAGAGCCAACTTCCCTAAACTACGAACCTTGCTAGAAGGCATGAATTGGGATATTAATCTTAGGAACAAAGAACACGGAGGAGAGATGGGTTTACTTTAGGAGCATATTAAATAAGGGTATTAGCGAATGCATCCCATTGGGTAATACATTTTAGAGAGCGAATAAAAGTCCTGGGTGGCTTAACTCCAATGTAAAAATGCATATAAAAGCAAAGGAGAAGGCCAAAAAATACTAGGTTGAGGGATCATCATCAGCATTCAGACTATATAAAGAATGCAACAAGAAATGTAAGGGTGCAATAAGGGTGGCTAGGATAGAACACGAAAGACACATAGTAGAGGAGAAGAATTTTTTAAGTATGTAAACAGTAAAAAAGGGAGGACAGACCATATTGACCCCATAAAGAATGAGGAAGGACATCTGGTTACAAAGTATTTGGAGATGGCAAAGGTATTTATTCTTCTTCTCTGTCGTCATGAGGGAATCAGGGGGCTTTAGTAACCAAAACTGCAGAGTTTATCCTCATGATACATCACAGGAAGCACCTACATGGTTAACAGAGGACAGAATTAAAATTAGACTTGGGAAACTTAACATTAATAAATCACAGGGACCAGATGGGTTGCATCCGAGAGTACTTAGGGAACTCAGTCAGGTAATTGCCAGACCATTGTTCCTTATTTTTACTGACAGTCTACTGACTGAAATGGTACCAGGTGATTGGAGAAAAGCCAATGTAGCACCAATATTTAAAAAGAGAAAAAGCAAAGAGGGGTGCCCCAGGGATTTTACGGGCAGGGGATATAATCAGTTACAAAAGTATAAAGCGTATATACAAAAGTACAAAATTTATGAATGGACAAAAATAAAGTTTACATACAGCAATATTAAAACCAAAAAACAATGGTCATGTTATAACAATATACGGCTAAAATTCTGAATCAAAGAGCTGGTCTCATGGTAGGAGGCCGATTAATCATATAGAGATTCAGAGATCCCAACATGTTTCAGAAATTTTAATGCAAGCTGTATTGTCTAGTAACATAGCAGCAAAAGTAGAAATATATTAGATCAAAACTCAATTATGTATAGATATATAACACATATTATAATAGGGTTAAGAAGGTATAGCAGGCAACAATCTGGGAAACAGCATAGGGGACATAAGGGGGCAGGCAATCATAAATCTAAAAATACTTACAGAATGACCATCATAAGCAACGTGCAATACACATCAGAATCCACTTGTATTAGGTCTGCGTCTCAAGGTGCAGCCATTGTGTAGATCAGTCACATGGAGGAACACTCCGTGTTAAATTAAAATGAGGAGAGCAGGGAGATCTCTGGCCAGATATTGGCAGATTATCAGAGAGGAGTAGTTGCAAAGATAAGGTTAAAGGAAGTGAAAATGCCTCTCTGCCACAGAGGGTTGGCGCGCTTGTCTGGCAGCTGAGTCCACGAGGATCGTCACAGTGGAACCCCTGGGCTTAAAAAAGTATGATGTATAAATAATGATATGTGGATCAGAGAAATCAGTTTCTACAGATCAAGAGTCTAGAATGTATAAAGACTGTTACATATGAACTAATTAAACTAAGATGCTATGCTACAAAGCTTTATGGTGTTGGCCAAGTATGTAAGCTCAATATTAGGACACACCATCTGTATAGGGCTTTAAAAGAAGTGTGCTAGTGAGTGCACTTAAAATGTCTGTTCAAAGTTGAAGTACAAAAAAGAAACTGAAATTAACTTACTTCCAGCAAGCAGCAAAGGCTGTGTCCCCCTGGCTGATAAGGAGATCCTGGCTGTGTAGCAGCTGCTAATAATGCTGACAGGGTATATAAAGGTAGATAGGTTCAGTGGTGTACGCCTCCTGAGGGGAGAGTGGCCCAATCATAGGGAGAGAAGGCTTCAGCAGACCATGGGGCCTGTCCAAGGATTAGACGAGATGCCCCTGATCAGCTGTAATGCCTAATCAACTGGGGATCCGTCAGCTGGACGGTCCCCTGGCTCCGGCGGCGTCCCGTGCCACCACGTCATCCGGTACGGTGACGTCGGAGGGCCGCCCACACGGGGTGTGGGCGGAAGTTTCCCAGGCAAGGTGGAAGCTACGAATTGCGCATGCATGGGCCCGCATGGATGCAGATCCGTAATGACACGACTCGCACATGAGCGGACCCGCATGGACACAGGTCCGGGATGCAGCAATGGGGACACAGGCCCAGGAAAAAGGCCCTGAGGTCCAACAGCACCGCATTGCCTCCCTGTGCTGGGGAACCCAGCCGCAAAGCGTGTCAAATACCAAAGTCAGAGGCAGAAAGGGTAGAACAATAAGCATTAAAAAGCATGACAGGTCCTCTTAAATATGAGATCTATAGTATGGAGACGGGTGGGGGCCATCTTCCCCTCACTCGTCTCCATACCCAGCCACAGACAGGGCCTGATCACCTCCGCCGCTGCCGACGGCTCCGGTAAGCGGCGGAGGGCGCGGGAGAGCGGCAGGAGGGGGGGTGGCCCCTCTTCCGTCGCCAATAACAGTGATCTCTCTGCAAATCCACCACAGAGACCACCATTATCGTAAACAGAACCGCCGGCCAAAAAGATGGATACCTCAGTTGTGGCAGCAGCTGCTGCCATTACCGAGATATCCATCTTTAACCACTTAACAACCGGCCCATAGCCTAATGACGGCCACAGCGCGGCTCGATAACTCTGGGAGGGCGTACTATGACATCCTCCCAGAATCACGCTTCCGCGCCCCCTGGGGCGCACACACGGGAGTATCTGTGACTGCTTGGTCCCGAGGACCCGGTGCATCACGGTAAATGGCCGCTGACAGTGGCCGTTTACCACATGATCGCTCCATCAAATGACTGGTCAGGACAGTGTGAGCGGAGAGGGGAGAGATCAGGTGCAGCAGCACTTTTGGGCTGGATCTGTAGTGCCCACAGTGCTGCTCTGTGCCCATTGCAGCCTCATCCATCCATCCATGCTCAGCCACCCCTCTGTCATACTCAGCCATCCATCCATACTCATTCACCCATCCATACTCAGCCATCCATAAATACTCAGCCATGCCATCCATACTCAGCCATCCATCCATGCTTAGCCATCCATCCATACTCCGCCATCCATGCTCAGCCATGCCATCCATACTCAGCCATCCATGCTCAGTCATCCATCCATACTCAGCCATCCCATCCACCCCCTTCCATACTCAGTCATACCCAGCCATACCCAGAAATACCCAGCCACACCCAGCCATACCCAGCAATACTCAGCCATACCAAGCAATACCCAGCCATACTCAGCAATACTCAGCCATACCCACCAATACTCAGCCATACCTAGAAATACCCAGCCATACGTAGCAAAACCCAACCATACTCAGCCATACCCAGCCATACTCAGCAATACCCATTCATACTCAGCAATACCAAGGAATACCCAGCCATACCCAGCCATACCCAACCATACCCAGCCATACTCAGCAATACCCAGCCATACCCAGCAATACTCAGCCATACCCAACCATGCCTCATCCACGCCACTACAGTGCCCATCAGTGCCACTACAGTGCCCATCAGTGTCTCACAAAAGTGTAATAGGTGGTCAAATTAGATTTGACATTTATGCCCCTAGAACACCTGAAGGTGCTCCCTGCATGTTGGGCCTCTGTATGTGGCCAGGCTGTGGAAAAGTCTCCCACATGTGGTATCGCCGTACTCAGGAGGAGTAGGAGAATCTATTTTGGGGTGTAATTTTTGCTATGTACATGCTATTTGTTAGAAATATTGTATAAATGGACAACTTTGTGTAAAAAAATGCATTTTCATTTTCTTTCCACAATTCCCAAAAACTTCTAGAAAAAAATGACATGCTCAAAAGACTTATTATGCCTCATAGATTATACATTGGGGTGTTTTCTTTCCAAAATGGGGTAATTTTTGGGGCGTTTCCATTGTCCTGGTGCTCCAAGGCTTTCAAAAGTGCAAGAGGTAGTCAAGAAATGATATGTGTAATGGAGGTGCTCCCTGCATGTTGGGCTCCTGATGTGGCCAGGCTGTGTAAAAGTCTTACACATGTGGTATCGCCATACTCAGGAGAAGTAGTAGAATGTGTTTTGGGGTGTAATTTGTGGTATGCATATGCTGTGTATGAGAAATAACCTGTTAAAAAGAGAATTTTGTGAAATAAAAGAAAAAGAAAAAAAATCTTGATTTGCAAAGAATTGTGGGAAAAAATTACAACTTCAAAAAACTCACCATGCCTCTTACTAAAAACCTTGGAATATCTACTTTCCAAAAAAGGGGTCATTTAGGGGGTATTTGTACTTTTCTGGCTTGTTAGGGTCTCAAGAAAGTCAGTACTTCAGGTGTGATCAATTTTCAGAGATTGGCACCATAGCTTGTAGACTATAACTTTCACACAGACCAAATAATATACACCAATTGTGCATTATTTTTACCAAAAGATATGTATCAGTATAAATTTTGGCAAAAATTTATGAAGAAAAATGACTAATTTGTTAAATTTTATAACAGAAACGAAGAAAAAATCATTTTTTTACAGAATTTTTGGTCCTTTTTCTTTTATAGCGCAAAAAATAAAAAACCCAGTGGTGATTAAATAGCACTAAAAGAAAGCTCTATTTGTGTGAAAAAAAGGAAAAAAATACATATGGGTACAGTGTTGCATGACTGAGTATTTGTCATTGAAAATTTGAGAGCACCGAAAGCTGAAAATTGGTCTGGTTAGGAAGGGGGTTTAAGTGCCCAGTGGGCAAGTGGTTAAACTGCCGACGTATATGTACAGGAGTCAGTCGGCAAGTGGTTAATACATTTTGTACTTTTATATATACACTTTATACTTTTGTATCTGATTCTATCCCCTGCCCATAAAATCCCTGGGGCACCCCCTTTGCGTTTTCTCTCTACAATTGGGATGTGGCTCAGTTTTTACAGTCTATAGGTAGTCTCCAATCACATATTTTTCCAATATTTAAAAAGGGCCCAAAATACATCCCTGGGAATTACAGACCAGTTAGCCTAACATCAATAGTATGCAAGCTCCTGGAGAGGATGATAAGGGACTATATACAAGATTTTAGTAATGAGAACGTTATCATTAGCAGTAATCAGCATGGATTCATGAAGAATCGTTCTTGCCAATCTATTAACTTTCTATGAGGAGGTGAGTTGCCATCTAGATAAAGGAAGGCCCATAGACATGGTGTATCTGGATTTCGCTAAAGAAGTTGACACAGTTCCCTATAAATGTTTACTGTACAAAATAAGGTCCATTGGCATGGACCATAGGGTGAGTACATGGATTGAAAACTGTCTACAAGCACTAGTTCAGAGGGTGGTGGTAAATGGGGAGTACTCGGAATGGTCAGCGGTGGGTAGTGGGGTCCCCCAGGGTTCTGTGCTGGGACCAATCCTATTTTTATTTTGTTCATAAACGACCAGGAGGATGGGGTAAACAGTTTATTTGCGGACGATATGAAGCTAAGCAGGGCAATAACTTCTCTGCAGGATGTGGAAACCTTGCAAAAAGATCTGAACAAATTAATGGGGTGGGCAACTACAGGGAAAATGAGGTTTATAATGCATTTGGGTGGCAAAAATATGAATGCAATCTATACACTAAGGGGAGAACCTCTGTTGGAATCTAGGATGGAAAAGGACCTGGGGTCCGAGTAGATGATAGGCTCAGCAATGGAATGCAATGCCAAGCTGCTGGTAACAAAACAAACAGAATATTGTCATGCATTAAAAAGGGGATCAACTCCAGAGATAAAACGATAATTCTCCCACTCTACAAGACTCTGGTCCAGCCGCACCTAGAGTATGCTGTCCAGTTCTGGGCACCAGTCCTCAGGAAGGATGTACTAGAAATGGAGCGAGTACAAAGAAGGGCAACAAAGCTAATAAAGGGTTTGGAGGATATTAGTTATGAGGAAAGGTTGTGAAAAACCTTGTGAGCTGCTATGCTAATCCAGAAAAAGCTGCCGGCACTCTCCACACCTCCTAAATATGTAACTGAACAAGTGATAACAAAATGAGTGAGATTTAAGAATATCCAATAAAGATATAAAGTGCAATGATGTATATACAATTATAAATCCTTTAGAATGAATTATTTATAAGTGCAAAAAATAAAAAAAGTTCTCCACTCAGTGTCCTTATATGAACCAAAAATGCATTGTGCACACTACACCACACAATGTCCTTATAGAAAATTATCCAGCAGTGTGAACAACTTGTCAGTCCTTTTTGTGAATTGTGAAAACAATTAATTAAAACACAATCTCTCCACACTGATCCACCTTTGTGCATATGCTTAAAATCCTCGTGCTCCCTCCACCAGTTGCGCCCTCACCTTATAGGCTTAGCAAATGTGCCTCTGAGAACAATCAATTCTCTGAAGTGCTCCTTCTAAAATTCCTCCTTCTTATGGATTATCTTTTAGCTCAGGTCACATCGATCATTTAATATGCTGCTTCCTTATTGATGCCCGTGAACTCCAATCACATTGCCCACATGCAAAGCAGTCAAATCTTGTAATAGTGCTTTATTGTTTTTTAAAATGTATTCAACTTGGTCATACAACAAATATGCACTCACAGTTCACATGATAAAATTAGGCCTATATATCTTAATAGTGCCATCAGTGCTAGGACAATGGTATCACCTTATAAGCGGTTCTGCAGCCCCAGTTATCAGTGTTCATTCCATCCGTTACACTGAATCACTCTAATGCCCCGTACACACGGTCGGATTTTCCGATGGACATTGTCCGATTGGAGCGTGTTGTCGGAAATTCCGACCGTGTGTGGGCGCCATCGGACATTTTCCATCGGATTTTCCGACACACAAAGTTGGACAGCAGGAGATAAAATTTTCCGACAACAAAATCCGATCGCGTCAATTCCGACCGTGTGTGGCCTGTTCCGATGCACAAAGTGCCACGCATGCTCAGAAGAAATTCTGACACGGGACAGCTCGTTCTGGTAAACTTAGCGTTCGCAATGGATACAGCACTTTCGTCACGCTGCAATGTAAAAAATGGTTTAATACAGCGCACTCTCTTCTTCTTTATAATGTGACAAGAATTAAGTCGTTTTGCTGCTCATATTCACACACACTTCTCACAAAGTTTTATTTGTGTTTTTTTAGTGGGATTCCCTCAATATATTGTTATTAGATGTCACATCTGACAGTTTTATATTTTTTATGTTTTTTTTTTTTGTTTTTAAGCCTTTTTTTTTCTTTAATGTTTGGATTTTTTCCAAGGCTGATCTTTGTTCAATGTTATTTTTATTTTTACTCCAGAATATTTTTGTCTGTGTTTTGTGTGTCAGGTTACCCCAACACCATTGATATCTTTTATTATTTAATCTCCAGGAGATTTTTTGTTGTTGGTGTCCCTTGTTCATTTCACATTGTATATTAGAAATGTACCTGAATCCTCACAAACAAACTGTCATTTTTGAAGTAAAACACATAGGAGAGTATAATTCAAAACAAAACTCCTTTATTAAGGGCTCAGAACCAAACAAAGAGGAAGGCAACACTGGATCAACAGCAGAAATTAGTGAAGCCTGGGACCCCCACGGCAGACATCAATTCTTAAACCTCAAAATTGGTGGCCTGAGGAGTCCATATGTAAGGGAGGGCAGTCTGGTCCGGGATTCACAGAGACTCGGATAGCAGCAGATGACATCTGTGTCCCCAGGCTGTGGTACCACAAGAGGCTGCATCTTTTGGCCGACCAGACTGGATCCAGGGCAATCACTCTCTGGTCTTCCTTCCACACTTCCTTCCGGGCTGTGGCTGTGCAGTTGGAGATGTGGCAGGAGGAGGAGTAGGACCTGGAGGAGGAGTAGGACCTGCAGGAGGAGGAGGAGGACCATCCCAAAGCTGTGTGTGAGGTGTAATTTGGCCCCTCACACCTTTCGCCAGAGCCTCAGATATGAGGGCCTCACACATGGCTTTTTGGCCCTCCTCCATCCTCTGCATTTTATATGCTATGAATGCAGCAATGTTCTCCTGCCTGGTGTGTGGTGCTCCCAGGACCTCTGTAGCCCTACAAAAAAATCTGATAGCCGCCTCCTCTAGGGTACTCCTCCTACTGCCACTTTCTCTTTCCAGGGGGGATGGAGGGACCTGCAGATCAGCCAGCCGGCTCGGCCCGGCCATCTCCTGGCTGAGACTTCCCTGTGTATGAAAAAGGGACATGGTTTTAGTTTTTGCATCATCAATCACAATCATAAATTAGTACTCCCAACTAACATCTAGTTCACATCATTGATTGGACAAGCAGAAATATTTAGAGGAATGCTATACCTGGCTCAATCTGGGCTCCTCTACATGTGGCCTGGAAGGCCCAGGTTGGGCGTCAGAAGCCTCAGCCAGGGGGGAAGGAAGCGTGGAAGGAAGACTGGAGAGGGATGGCCTGGGTTCAGTCTGGCCTGCCAGAAAGTGCAGCCTGTTGTAGTACAACATCCTGGGGACATAGATGTCACCTGCTGCTCCGGATCTCTGCGAATCCAGGACTTTATTGCGCTCCCTCAGATATGTGCTCCTCAGGCCACCAATGAAAATCTTTAAAAAAGTGATGTCTGCCGTGGGGATCACCTGCTTCACAATTTCACACAATTGCTCCAGTGCTGCCTTCCTCTTTGTTTGGTTCTTGTAATGGGGGTGTTTAATCTCCCACAGACAGGGCAGCTCCCTTAGCATCTCTATGAAGACT
The DNA here is from genome assembly GCF_042186555.1 of Aquarana catesbeiana. Taxonomy (NCBI): domain Eukaryota; kingdom Metazoa; phylum Chordata; class Amphibia; order Anura; family Ranidae; genus Aquarana; species Aquarana catesbeiana. The sequence continues at coordinate 268,772,574 of NC_133332.1, forward strand.
GAAATGAAGTCCTGATCTTTCAGTACCATATCCATGTTCACTGCAAGACACAACACAAGACAAAGCCTAATGTCACACCAAACTCTCCTAATCTTGTTACAATATAGGCCTCAATCTATAGAAGCAGTATAGGCCACAGTTTGTCTCTTACCTTCGTTCTTACGATCGCCGCGTTCAGTGCTCCTTCCTCCGCTCACAGATCAAACGTAATACGCACGCGTGTTACGCTTTATATACACTGCGCATGCGTGTAACTCCGCCCGCCCCTGACGTTCTTTCTAGTGTATTCCCCGCCCCTTTTCGTTCTGCGCAGTGGGTGAAGAGCATGATGGCGGACATACAGCAGGTGCGGGCTAATTGTAGCAACGAGGAGGAGGAGGAGGAAAGGGCGGATCCAGGCACGTCCCGATCCAGAAGGAGACGTTTTAAGGCCACAAATATGTCGTTTGGGGAGATGTTGGAGATGGTCGACATCATGAGGAAGTCCGACTATGACGGAAACCCGAACATCCGAAAGGCCAAGATCATGGCGAAAGTGGTCAGGAGTCTAGAGCGGAATTTCGGGGTACGAAGGTCTAAAGATCAGCTCAGGAAGCGGTGGTCGGACCTGAAGTTGAGAGAGCCAGAGCAGTACCGAAAGATCCGGAGAGTGCTGCAAAAAAGTAAGTAGTTGTGCTGTGTTCATATTCTTTCTGTCTTTATTCCGTTCGTTCTGCTCCATATGCTTTTAGTAATTGTAACGTTTAAAAAGGTCAACTTTAATGTTCATGGGCCCATTATTCGTTCGTATCAAACATTTTTCTTTCGGCCTCTAGAACACCATTGTTTAGGCCATATGCATTTTCCCACATTTTTTTTGGGCCTACTTGGATGCCAAATATTTGTTTGTGTAGATGAGTTTGTTACTAGAATGAAATGCAAACTAGATTCTGTGTAAGGAGAGGACACTGAGCAGCTGTTTTCACATCTGGACACTGGAGCACTAGTGTGGGACACAAGAACACCATTTTTATTAGGGGGGCCACACAGGTGCTCCAGTGTATACTATAGGGGGGCTACATCTGTGAAGCTTGTACCAAACAGGTAAAGTATTGCAGCTTGACAAAGGGCAATAAAAAATATACATCTTGGAACTCTGCTAAAATAGACAATTGTACCCCACTTCCAAGCAATGTTTCCTATTTCTAGTTCTGCCATCAAATATCTGTGTGCTAAGTATACCATTTTTGTTTTACATAGGGGAGAAAAGACTCGGAGGACACTCCTCATCCCAGGAGACCAGAGACCCCCCCCCTCTGGAAGAAGGGGAAATACCAACCCAAGAAGAAGAGCAGGAGGAAGAAGAAGACGTGGTGGAGATTGGCACAACAGGTGAGTGTCTGCGACCACAGGCTCAGGTAAAAGAGATGGATGTTGGCAGATTTTTGAGACCTGTTTTTTTTGTTCTTTATCTCTTTTTAGGTGATCGTGATCCAGAACGCTTTACATCTGAAAGTGCCAAGATACTGGTCGGGGAGATCATGGGGTGTAATCTCCAATTGCAAAACATCCAGCAACAAATCACTGATATTTTTAAAAAAAATAATAACATCATTGATGTTTTGGGGCGAATTTAAACCCCACAAAATCACCTGTTTTATCTTACAAAAATTTTTACAATGTTTAGAAAAGCCAAATTTGGAGGATGCACACAGTGTGCCAACATGTGCTATCTGCCATCACGGGAGATCAATGGACGCGTTTTGGGGGTGCAACCCCTTCCTCAATTATAAAGTAGCATTGAGGAAGGGCTTGCTCCCCCAAAACACATCCCTTGATCCCCCCTGATGGCAGATAGCACATGTTGACATTCGTAAATTGGTGTGCATCTTCCAAATTTGGCTTTTCCAGGGGTGATTTCCCCCCATCTGAACGCTATATCAAACCCAGTTCCTAAATACTGATGTCTGATCTAGCCTTCAGGTTTTACCTAATGTGAACTTTGTAAGTTCAAGTTTTTTGGCTTTCTTGTTGGTTTTACACAGGCCTGTTTTATCTGAAATGGATATTTCGATTTTTGATAATGCCCCCCCAAAAATTGTTATACAACAAACATGTTGTTTTGTTTTAAAAACCTTTGGTAAATGCACATGTGATTGTGCAGGTATAAAAAAGTGCCTTACTCAAGAATGTGTGGATTATTGTCTCAACACTACAACACTTTTGGGGTGATGTAATTGCTGTTTTATGCAAAAATGGGGGTTATTTCCTAAGGGCAAATACACTTTGCACTACAAGTGCAGGTTCAGTGCAGTTGCAAGTGCACTTGTAGTGAAATGTGTTTTTGCATTTAGGAAGTACCAGCCAACACTATTCTTTATAAGGTTACCCAATCACGACATTTTCTGCACTCAACACATTTCTGTCAGGGTCAGCTCAAACAAACACAAGCAGTAAATGTCCACCAAGAATTGCTTTTGGTTGTTTTTTATTTGAAAAAGGTGTCACAGATTGTCTGGCATATTGATAGCCCCCCTACCCGCAAAGAACTCCAGGTATCGTAACCGGACATCACGGGCACTCAGGGAGGGCAAGCCAGGACGGCCGCTTTCAAGCGCCGTCATTGTTGATGTATTTGGTATTCCGGCCTCAGGCCCAACTGAGCCAGCATAGTTGGCTGAATGTTTTCTTAAAAAATTATGGAGAACACAGCACGCCAGTATAATATGGTTCAGTTTATACTCCGCCATATGGATGGGTGTCAGAAATAGTCGGAACCGGCTGGCCAGGATTCCAAATGTGTTCTCCACCACTCTTCGGGCTCTGGCCAGCCGGTAATTAAAAACCCTCTGTTCCGGGGTGAGGGTCCTCATCGGGAAGGGCCGCATCAGGTGGTCCCCCAGCGCAAACGCTTCATCAGCAACGAACACAAATGGGAGACCTTCAACATTGTCCTCTGGAGGTGGCAAGTCCAAGCTGCCATTCTGGAGACGCCTGTAGAACTCCGTCTGGGCGATCACTCCACCATCGGACATCCGGCCATTCTTCCCCACGTCCACATACAAGAAGTCGTAATTAGCCGACACCACCGCCAACATCACTATACTATTAAACCCCTTGTAATTATAATAGTACGACCCCGAGTTGGGTGGTGGGACGATGTGGACGTGTTTCCCATCAATTGCCCCTCCGCAGTTAGGAAAGTCCCACCGCTGGGCAAAGTGGGAGGCCACAGTCTGCCATTCCTGTGGCGTGGAAGGAAACTGTTGAGGAAAAAACAATAAACATTACTATTTTTCACAGAAACATGGCAAGCAGATTAGACACAAACATTATGGGTCAACCTCCAGATAGCATTTACTAAGGGGAATTTTACAACAACAAAGTATAAGGTACACCTATCATATTCCCCCTCCCCCCCTCTCATGGTCCATTTCTAACATTATAGGGGGGGGGGGAACTCTTGGACAGGTAACACTCTTCACTTCATTGAGAGATGAATGCCTAAATACAGGGTATTACTTGGAACAGCCCCTCCTTAATTACACTATTGGCAGACTACTGGACAGGTAAGAAGTGTCATAATACAAAGATATAAATACACACTGTACACATTTGAGGACATTTGGACATTCTGCTATTACCTATCAAGATAATAATAGGATACAAGAACTTTAAACAGTACCATTGGAAAGTAGACAGGCAGGCCCTTGCACTACATGCTTTGGGGAATTCATCCATAAATCTGACCAGTAAAGAGATGGGTATAGTGTGTATGGGTTTGGCAAAGTCAGCAGATAGATGATTGAGGATAATGAAATGGGATCAGCTGACTTAGCAGTTGGGGGGGGAGGGTTACAAAAAATTTGGGGACACCACAAAAAAAAGCCTCTGGCCCTCTGCCTGAATTTAAATCAAAAATAACATTTCCAAACATTTTAGGGGGTGTTTGGGGTAAAGCACTACTATGGAGCTGATAAAATACATTGTTAAGTGACTACATGAGGTGAATATAGGGCAGGAGACACCATGCTGGGGAGGTTATTGAAGGGCAAATATGTATGAAGGACCTAAAATAATAATGACATAAAAATCCAGCATGCATGAGGACAAAGGGGACATTCACAGCATATTACAATCATGGTAATTAGGGAATGAGGAAAGAAATACAGTATATTAGCAAACATTCAATACAATAAAATGTGATATAAAAGGATAAAAATCTTACCTTCATATACTCCTTCTGCAGGACCTGGATGATGGCAGAACAGGTCTCTGGGATAATGATCCCCAGAGCCTGGGGGGAGATGCCTGTCGAGAACTTGAGGTCCTGCAGGCTTCTCCCTGTGGCCAAATACCGCAAGGTAGCGACCAACCTCTGCTCCGGAGTGATGGCTTGCCTCATGCAGGTATCCTGCCTGCTGATATAGGGGGTCAGCGAAGCCAACAAACGGTGAAACACGGGGTCCGTCATCCTGAGAAAGTTCCTGAAATCATCAGGATTATTCTCACGGATCTCACGGAGCAAAGGCATATGACAGAACTGGTCATGCTGAAGCAACCAATTCTTGGTCCATGAACTCCTCCCCACCCTGTTCATGGACTGGACTTGTGTCAAGGTCAGGACCCCAACACCAAGCCCCCGCACAGCACGAACTCTACGAGGAGTACGCATACGAAACATGGCTAGAAAACGATCGGCTGCTCAGAACGAAGTAACAGAACGCACTGAAGAACAGCAAGGCCTGTGAAGAGCGACCTGAAAAACAGCAACGAGCAGGCAAGATCACACAGAAAACTCCGATAAGAACTGACTGCACGCACTGAAGAGCAGATACAAACCCACAAGCACAAACTGAACGTCAGAAAACGATCTGAAAGCCACGAGTCTGAAAAAGCGCGAATCGTCTCTCACCAAACTTTTACTAACACGAGATTAGCAAAAGGAGCCCAAAGGGTGCCGCGCTTGGTTCTGAACCGGCCTTTTCTAGTCTCGTCGTACGTGGTGTACGTCACCGCGTTGTTGGCGATCGGAAATTCCGACAACTTTGTGCGACCGTGTGTAGGCAAAACAAGTTTGAGCCAACATCCGTCGGAAAAAATCCTAGGATTTTGTTGTCGGAATGTCCGAACAAAGTCCGACCGTGTGTACGCCCTATTACTGGTCATCTCCTTGTTCCTCGTGCATTAGCCACTTAGGTCCCCCCCACTAATTTCGTCACTTCTCGTGATTTCCTCGGGAGATATGATTGGCTGACGTATTTACCATTCTTTATTTAGCGGCTGCCGCCGCCATGTTTCTGTAGCCTTTATTGGGACACACAGCGGCCATTTTCCTATAGCCTGTTTCAAAAGCCTTACTATGCGATAATGCACCCCCTGAGCCTTTATGGACCATGATGTAACCAGATCAAAATAAAATGTATATATAACCTACCCACTCATTGAATTAAAACATTATATAAAATAAATATACAATACAATAAAACAAATAAATTAAATGAATCCTACCTCAAGGCAAAAATATCATAACATGGTATGTGAAATACAAATGAATATAATTAATTAAAAATTATTATAAATTAAGAACCTGGCAAAAAACTATTTAGGTCAAACATCTTATTTAAACTCCTGGGCGCTAGTGATCCCAAGTCATAAACCCACCAGGATTCTCTTTGTCTGAGCCCCCGTTCACACCGCATCCAATTCGCAGGACATTTTAAAATACATTCATATGAATGCATCTGGTTCACATATGTGCATTGCATTTGCACTGCGCATTGCACAAAAAATGTGTGCGTTTTCTGGGCATTGCAGTGCGAATTACAAGGCCATTATCTTCTATGGGAACGCATCTGATTCGCAGATGCATTGCGTTCTGAAAATGGATTTTCTCCTTCTCCTCGCTACACCCCCCCCCTCCCTGCTCACTGATCTGCAGCTAAAACGCAGAGGAACCTCTGAACAACTGATTTTTATGTTCCCAGTGAAACCTGAGCTTCAATTCGCACCGCACATGTGTGAACCCAGGCTTAGTGTTCTAATTTGATTGCTGCCCCTCCAGTGCCTTTTGTAATTTTCTAATCCTCAATATTTTAGGGATTTATATTGCAATTTATATGTCCTAGAATGAGTGGGACCTGACTTTGTCACTGCTTTAATGTTTCAGTCTTGCAAAAAGTGCATTTGTGCAAAAGCGCACCAGTGTGAAAGGGGCCTAAGTCTTCTAAATACAGAATGCATGCAATGTGTCTGCTTAATCGAAACTGAATGTTTTATAAATAAAATGGCTGTTCTATTTTCTCCTTCACAAGTACACTCTATTATCAAAAATGTTGGGATGCCTGCCTTCACACGCACATTAACTTTAATGGCATCCCAGTCTTATTCCTTATGGTTCAATATTAAGTTGGCCCACCCTTTGCAGCTATAACAGCTTCAACTCTTCTGGGAAAGCTGTCCACAAGGTTTAAGAGTGTGTCTATGGGAATGTTTGACCATTCTTCCACAAGCACATTTGTGAGGTCAGGCACTGATGTTGGACGAGGAGGCATGGCTCGCAGTCTCCGCTCTAAATCATCCCAAAGGTATTCTATCGGGTTGAAGTCAGGACTCTGTGCAGGCCCGTCAAGTTCCTCCACCCCAAACTCACTCATCCATGTCTTTATGGACCTTGCTTTGTGCACTGGTGCACAGTCATTTTGGAACAGGAAGGGGCCAAACCCTAAACTGTTCCCATGAAGTTGGGAGCATGAAATTGTCCAAAATGTCTTGGTATGCTGATGCCTTCCTTCACTGGAACTAAAGGGCCAAGCACAATCCCTGAAAAACAACCCCACACCATAATCCCCACCACCAAATGGTTTGGACCAGTGCACAAAGCAAGGCCCATAAAGACATGGATGAGCCAGTTTGGGGTGGAGGAACTTGACTGGCCTGCACCCGATAAAACACCTTTGGGATGAAGTAGAGCGGAGACTGTGAGCCAGGCCTTCTTGTCCAACATCAGTGCCGGACCTCACAAATGCACTGGGAAGAATGGTCAAACATTCCCATAGCCACACTGCTAAACCTTGTGGACAGCCTTCCCAGAAGAGTTGAAGCCCTTATAGCTGAAAAGAGTAAGCCAGCGCAATATTGAACCCAACGGACTAAGACGGGGATGCCAATAAAGTTCATATGTGCGTACAGGCAGGTGTGCCAATACTTTTGACAATATAGTGTATATCTCTTTTCTCTGCTTACAGTGTCATTCAAAGCCACAGATTTCTTGGTCAACCCTCTAGAACCACAAAATGCTGACAAAATTTCTATTAAAATCGCAGATCTGGGGAATGCTTGTTGGGTGGTAAGTTTTTTACAAAAGATTTCAATCCTGATAGAGTAATTCTCAGCTTTACTAAGAGGTAAATAGCATTTCCAGCTTTTGTTTCTTCTTGTCTTCAAAGCACAAACATTTTACTGACGATATACAGACACGACAGTACCGAGCCTTGGAGGTGTTGATTGGTGCTGGCTATGGACCTCCTGCTGATATTTGGAGCACTGCTTGTATGGTAAGCTATATCCATATAAAATGCAGGTCATACAGTCAAATTCTTCCATTCTTGTATCTGGGGGGGGTGAAAACCAAATGGTTATGGGTTTTTGTTTTTATTTATAAAGACCATTGTATACATGAAATATGTTGATAGAATGTAAACAGATGTACAGTATGTTTCACTCATTAGTGTTTACTCAGCACTCCACCACAGACACGCATATCATGCTAGCCTTGGTGTATATTGACAGTGAAGAGATAGAAAGAGCAGAGCTGCAGTAGACATTGCTGTCTTTGGAATCAAAATACTTGTGGCCTGTTCATTCTGAGTTCAGCTGTCTTTCAGGTTAACCCAGGAAAAGCAGGAAATGCTGTAGAGAAAAGGCAGTAGAAAATGCTGTTCTGTTTATTTCAAAGTCTTATAAACTTCCTGTTAAGCGGAGATCCAGGCTCCTTCAGAAAAAAATTAAAGTCAGCAGCTACAAATACTGTAGCTGCTGACTTTTAATATTAGGACACTTACCTGTCCACGAATCCAGCGGTGTCTTCACCGGAACCAATTTTTCAATAGGCTCCTGGGTGCTGCTGCCACCATCTTCAAAGCCAGTTCCCTACTGCGCATGCACAAAGCGCGCTGCGATTTGTGAATGACCCAGTCACGGGGGAAGGAGGAGGGGGGCGAACTCCCGGGTGATTTCGCTGTGGCGAAGTCAGCCGGAAATGGGAGCAGGTATCCGTCAAAACCAGGTACCCGCACCAAAAGTTTCCAAATGTGGCAGCAGGGGAGGAGGCAAATAAGCAGAACTTCCCCTTTTAGGTGGCGCTCCGCTTTAATTTCTGACTATATAGGCATTGTAACTTTAATACGCCAACAAAAGTAGTAATAGGAAACTCTATATGCTGCATAAGATGTATGGAAAAGATGCCCCAGGGATATTGCGGACAGAGAGAGAATTTAGAGCAGGGTACACCAAATAAAAATATGAGGTAGATAAAAAATCTTTAAACTTTATTGGTACAAAAATGAACAACAATATATGTATATACAAAAATCACCTAAAAACAATGTGAAACACATTGTGAATAGACAAAACAGCTGCTATATTTGGAACACACCGCAGGTCCAGACTGGGCGTCAAAGTCAATGCGGTGTGTGAACCAAAGATACCCAACATGTTTCAGAAAATGAGGGGGGGAGATTTTTTTTGACGTATATATTTCCTTCTTCAGGGGTTACATGAAAGCATGCTGTTCTATTTCTATTAAAGAAAAAGGGGGATATCAATATTATAATAGTTTAAATGACGTACTTAACATTTACATTCGCTGTTTTGGTAAAGCAACAATATAGCACATATGATTGATGAAATAAATATATCTTGTACTCACAACTCTGTGTTCTCCTTATAACAATACAAGTCAGTGGGATAGGCGAAACGTCAGGTCTCAAATTCCGCTGAACTGCACCTTCATAGTGTATTAAGTTGATATAGCTTTGAATATTTTTTAAAAGATTCAATCCCATGAAACTGGAATGACTGCAGCAAAGTGAGTGAAGGCAGATCAGGTAGCCGCCTCAGAGCGATCCTTCAAAGCTCGCAAGGATTACCCCTTAGAAGGGAGATAGATATCTGGTAAGGAAAATAAATGAATATATATATATATTAAGTACCGTAATCTCCATTACCTGTAATTTCATTGTGGTGTTATGTTCACAGAGATCCCTGGCGTTTCCTGGCTGTGTAGCAGAATCTGCTAACACTGTTAGCTATTTATACGCCCAGGGATCAGGGAGAAAGCCAATCACAGCCTTTTACCATTTGGACATGTGGAAACGCATCAGGTGTTGCGGACCATCAGCTAATGTCTCCACGCAACACCTGTGCCTCGAGGCATCCCCCGGCCGATGCGTCGTCCCCGTGTCTTGTGCGGTGACGTCAGATGTCGACACGGCCGCCGGCACAACAGTGGGCGGATTATCTGGATGGGATGGAGATGTCCAGGGCACAGGCGCGGAGAGCGACTGTCTCCACAGATGCCCTCGCCAATGCAACCCTGATGGGAAGGTGCCCCGGAGTGGTTTAAGAAATCACTGCAGGGCTCCTGTGTGCCAGGGAGCCTCGATGGGCCACAGGGGGCGGCAAAGTGCAGATCTGCAATAAATAATATATATGAGAAACAATGCAGCAGAATTTGTCTTTAACCCTCGGTTGTCATCTGTGCAGTTCCCTACATTGTTTATTCATGTAAGACAATATCTATAACAGAGAAAACAAATAGACAATCATAGTATGGTTATAACAGTACAACATATCAAAATATGATGTTACATAAAAATAGAGAAACCTCAAGAGCGTATACAGAGTAGAGTACAAAAATAATGCTTATTGCTATATATCCAATTTTTCAATATCTGAATAGTATTGAATTTAAAATTGAGATTGGAAATAATGGGAAAAAAAAACACGAAACCCAAAACCTATAATATATATTTTTCTAAAGATCTCTGTCATATGGCCCTGAAGAGAAACCTGGTAAAAAGGGCTTAAGATTAAATGCCTCATTGAGGCCAGGGGGTGATGTTGCATTTAAATTTGATATCCACCTGAGTTCTCGTTGTAGGAGGAGTTTATTGAGGTCTCCTACATGAAAGCTGGGGTGTATCCGATCCAAGACCAAAACCTTTATTGTTGGACAATTACCACCATGAATCTGTAGGACATGTCTACCAAGGGGCACATCAGGGTTGCTTGTCTGCATGGCTTTAATATGACGGTATATTCTTTGCCTTAGCTTCTGTGTGGTCTTGCCCACATAGAAGCAGTTACAACTGCATAGTAAGAGATAAACAACTGCATTGGTTTGGCAATTTGAAAAATGTTTTGGAATGAATCGCATTCCATTGGGTAGGTATATGTCTTTTCTAGAATCCATACATTTGCAGTATGTACACGAACCACAAGGAAAAGTTCCTAGTGTTCTGTATGGGTCTCCTCTCTTAGATCCCCGAAACTCACTCTTTACTAGAAGATCATCCAAAGAGGTGGCATGTCTGTATGTCATAGTGGGAGCAGGGGGTACAAATGGTCCTATCACAGGGTCTGAGGTTAAAAGATGCCAGTACTTTTTACAAATGTGTGTAAGCTGGGCATTAACACTGGAATAAGTTGTAATAATTCGGTTGCCAGTGTCTGAAGATTTAATTTTAGGGGTCAGTAGGTCATGTCTATTGTGAGTTTCTGCACGTTTAAAGGCCTTCTTAAGGCTTTTATGGCTGTAGCCCCTTTCGAGCAAGCATTGTTTTAGATTGTATGCTTCGCGTTTGAACTCTGAATGGTTGGAGCAATTGTGCTTAATTCGTAAATATTGTCCATGTGGGATGGACTCAACCAGAGGTCTTGGGTGAAAGCTGGACGAATGAAGAATGGTGTTGCCTGCAGTAATTTTTCTATATAATTTGCAAGAAAGCATATTGGTGTCATTTTTAAATATCTCGACATCCAAGAATGTAATTTTTCATGCATCTGAAAGTATGGTAAATTTTAAATTAAATTTGTTTTTATTCAGGGCTAGCAGACATTCGTCCAGCAATTTTGAGACCAATCCCAAATGACGAAGATGTCATCTATGTACCTGTGCCACATGACAACGTGGCACAGGTACATAGAGAGGTCCTTGTCGCTAAAAATGGTATGCTCCCATTCCCCCAGGTACAGATTGGCACAACAAGTGCCCCTGGCTATGCCCAGCACCTGGAGGAAAAAAACAATCATCGAATGAAAAGACATTGTGTCTCAATATGTAATCCAAAGAGAGGAGTATGAAATCATTAAATGAACTCTCATGGTGGCTGGTTTGGGAAAGGACCTTTTGAACACATGCAAGTCCCTTGGAATGCAGTATCGAACTGTAGAGGGCTTCTACGTCGATACTTGCAAGAATGCATTCCTCGTACAGACCCTGAGACCTGTACACCTTCAATAATTTGTAACAAATGAATGGTGTCGCGAACGTACGATGGTATTGAGAGAACAAAAGGCTTAATATGTTCATCTACTAAGCGTGACAAATTTTCGGTGATAGCCCCATTACAAGATATTATTGGTCTCCCTGGGGGGTCTGTGGTGTTTTTGTGGATTTTGAGGAGCGAATAAAAGGTCGCTATCCTGGGGTAGGGGGTGCGAATAAATTCAAGTGTTTGTTTGGAAATAACTCTGTTTAGGAATGCCTCATCTACAAATGCATATCATTTTTTATTAAAGGTTTCAACAGTATCGGAACCTACTGGACGATACCAGTCACGGTTACTTAGAATATTATACACATACGACTGTATTTGTCATTGTCCATAAGGACTATGTTACCTCCTTTATCGGAATCCTTTATAGTAATTTCATGATTACTTGATAGATTTTTTAGAGCAATTTTCTCACTTCTAGTGAGATTTTCTAGATTAGGAGATGTGGATTTCAAACTTTTTATTTCTTGACAAGTCATTTTCAGAAATGTTGCTACACTGTGATTAGAGCTGGGTGCAGGGTATAGGGAGGAGGTTTTTTTTAAGGACGATTTTTTGGCAGTAGTTTTCCTGGGGGACTCTAGACCGATCATATCGATGAGGTCTTTTGGTTCACTCTCCTCGAGTAACGAGTTGAGATTGTCCAAACCCTGTCTTTCACTAAAGGTTCGGCAACCCTCCATATCAGGTTTGGTCTTTTCAAACATGCTTTTTAAAAGGAGTTTGCGTGTGTACAAGTGTAGGTCTTTGATCACTTCGAATTTGTCCAGCTTGTTTGCTGGAACAAAGGTAAGACCTTTAGAAAGGACTGAAACTTCATCTTGTGTAAGTGGATAAGAAGAAAGATTCACAATGTTAAGATTAGTAGAGGAATTTGGTGCTAAAGTGGCGTTCGTGACGTGGGGGTGGGGAAGTTTCCCTGATTTTTAGGGAAGAAAACGGTGGGAATTTTAGGAGTGACAGAGGTGAGAACATTTACTCCAATTGTTAATCCTGCTCCTGCGCCGGCATCCTCTGATGCCTTGTGCGCCGGGTCATTCGCAACAGCTGAAGAAGATGTATCAGTGTGATGTTTGGGTGGCGGCCGTGTCGACGTCTAACGTCACCGTGCAAGACGCGGTGATGCTGGACGCCGCATCGGCGTTGGAGACCAGAAGACTGGTTATAACTCGAACACCTGATGCCTCTCCATATGTCCAAATGGTAAAGGGCTGTGATTGGCTTTCTCCCTGATCCCTGGGCGTATAAATACCTAACAGTGTTAGCAGATTCTGCTACACAGCCAGGAAACGCCAGGGATCTCTGTGAACATAACACCACACTTTTGTTTGAATAAACAGTTTGATGTTTTTCACCCTACATTGAGTTACGGCTAATGACTGGGTGCTCGGAGGGATTTTGGATTGTGCTGGTTCCAGACAAAGGAAGCATTTACGGCGGACATAGTCCTGTTGAGTACGGGTCCGTCACAATTGGTTGGCAGTGGTGGGATCATGCTTCCTGGCTGTGAACATGTCCAAACCACCACCAGGATCTAAGGTCTGGATAGCAGGACAAGAGAGGTATAGATACCAGCCACCATAGAAGAGGAATTCCAAAGGAGGTTGCGAGAGATGCGGATACAGCACAGGGGACCAGTATCAATGCAAGTCCTGCTGGGATGGTATGATTCTGTCTGCCTACAACTCAAGTGTGCCCTTGGACAGCGGATGACAGCCCCATGGAAGGCTTTGACTACGGTGGACTGGGACTGTAGTACTGGAGGCTGTCCAAGGACCCTGACTTTGGGAGGGATCTGGAGTGGTGTTTTGGAGTTTCTGGCCATTCAGGAATGGGAGCTGGAGATCGCCTACAGACAGCTGCTAGACCCTGCTCAGCAGCAGGGTGGGGCTCCCTTTGCCTGGGACTATCCAGAAGTACCAGCCGACAGCTCTGAAATCCTGGCTGAAGAGTCGGCAATGTGGCATAGTAACAGTGTGCTTTGCCCACCTGCCCCCGCAGCTATGGACGCGGAGGTCTTATGTTGGATGCAGCAAGTGCTGACTGACTTTGACAAACGTGTTTCTGCACAAGACAAGGTTGGATAGAGGAATATGCCTGTCCAGCAGCATGCCATAGAATCGACAGTGGAAACTCCGGAGATTGCCATCCCCAAAGCTGAAGTGCTACAACAGGGCAGAGCTCTGCTAACCTCTGCCCAGGACTGATAGCATCTTTTGGGTTCCACGGACAGGAGATGGTGAACCTCTATCCCCAGACACCAGTTATAGAGATTGGGGATTTGATAGACTGTCCTGCTGAGGAAGAACAACCTGGTGAGCCTGCAGCAGAAGAGCTGGTATCAGGGCCAAACTTCACTGAGCTCTGCCAAGCATCTGTGGGGATACAAGTGACTCCTCTAGCTGAAGCACTTGCGGCAGTTCCAGGGGGCCGTGGTGAGGAGGTGACGGTCACTCCCCAACAGTTAGCCGGAGTGGATGATGTGGTGTCCTCAGCTGAAGTGCTAACAAGGCAGAATGCTACTGGCCTCTGCACACAACTGTGAGCTAATATCAGTGGATGGGACTGCGGTCTCAACTCACATCATCCCAGCAGAAGGGCTGGCAACAGGGCAGAGCGTTGCTAGCCTCTGCCCTCAACTGGTTCCGGACAAAGGAAGCATTTGCGTGGACATAGTCCTGTTGAGTACGGGGGTCCATCACAGAATGTGAGCTAGTTTGCACTTGGGTGACAGAGGACAATTAAAGCTTGGTTATCCACTCCATCACCTCTTCTGCATGCTCTGGCTGTATAGCATTCCTAGCACCCAAAAACAACAGTAAATGTGTCCAGCCTTCAAATGGTGTACCACATCCATAACCACCGCTTTGGCCTCTGGACACAGGCTGCTTGCCCTCTATTAGCTGCATGGGAACTTTTGCCTCTTCTTGTAGGCATGATGAAGATAATGTGAGTCTTATTCCCTATTTTGATGAAATAATATGGAGCATGCCATGATGAAGATAATGTGGGGCTTATTCCCTGTTTCTTTTGCAGCTATTGGAAGTGATGTCTGGGTGCACTGTGAACTGTGGTCCTTTGGTGGATTAAACTGCACCCCAGTACTGTGCAATGCTCCGCTACAAACAAAGGGTACCTATTTTGGTGACACCAACAGATTCATGCTGATGTTGCTGTGATTCATGCTGATGTTGCTGCTGCTGCCGACCCTGTTAAAATAAACCAATAAATAAAAGACCCTAACAAAATAAAATAAAGCTCAAACACAAAAGAACATAAAAAATAAATCTAACCACAAAACACACACTTGAAAATGCTACAAGCAAAATAAAAGTTTTTTGTTTTTTATTTCAATCTTTTTTTTTTTTAAACAATACAAACCAAAAAGTGAACTTAAAGGGATTGTAAGGGTTCTTTTTTTTTTTTTTTTTTTTTTTTAAATAACAAACATATCATACTTACCTCCATTGTGCAGCTCGTTTTGCACAGAGTGGCCCCAAATCTGCTCTCCTGGGTTTTCCCAGTGGCTCTCGCGGCTCCTCCCTGCATCAGATAACCCACTAGAGAAGGTGCTTCCCCAAGGGGGTTACCTTGCGGGCGCGCTCCCGAGTCCAGCATTCAGTGTCCATAACCGCCAAATGTATGACTCGGCCCCGGGCAGAGAAACAGCGCGTCCCTGGTGGGTCAAGTTCCAGGGCTCAGGTAAGTAAAATGGGGGGGGGCTGGGGGGCCGGTCACTGCCAGGTGTTTTTTCACCTTAATGCATTAAGGTGAAAAAACGCGAAGGTTTACAACCCCTTTAAGTTAGGGAAGGGTAGTTATCAGTGGAAATGTTATCCCTATGAGCAGGTCAAACATCAACAAACAATAATAATATCATGTGCAAGGTATGAACTGGAGCATATCAAGGCCATACTTATGATATTAAAGGTATAGGAGCCCCATCCTCAAAAAAGGCACCAATGAAAAATCAATGTCCACTAGGATAGAATCAGATCAAATCCAACAGAAAAAAGAAGGAAAGGTACAGGTGAGTTTATCATTCACCATAATCCATTTCAATGTATGTTAATCTAAGTATACCACAGCTATTTTAACACAAAGCGCTTTTTGCTGCCAAAATCATGAGCGGTTTAGACAATTTCGGGATATTGGAGTCTAATTACTGAAACAAGGCTGTTTCTTGGGCCCTAGCAAGATTGATGTCTGTGACCGAACGTATGAGGTTAAAAATTCTTATCCAAAACCGGGAAACCTTGGGTCTTGCCACCACACATGAAACATCGTTCCCGGCTGTTCACGTTGATGAAAACAATTCAGAGGCAGATAGGTGCATCTTGGCTATCCTAGTTGGTGCTAAATACCAGCATAAAAGGGTTTAATAATTTGATTCTATCAAGACAGTATTGGTCAAAATCTTAGACAAGTCGTTTGCTATGTCCTGCCAATCCAAGTCCCAGGAAATGTGTAGATCTCTCTCCCATAAAGATCCCAGGAGATCTGATGATACATTAAGAAAAAGATCTAAAACACTTTTTTATTACTTTTTTATTTTTCCTTGACCATTTCAGCCCCAGAAGATTTGGCTGCTCAGTGACTAGGCCATTTTTTGCAATATGGCACTGAGTCGCTATAAATGACAATTGCAACGCTGTACCCAAATAAAATTGATGTCCTTTTTTCCCACAAATAGAGCTTTCTTTTGATGGTATTTGATCACCTCTGCAGTTTTTATTTTTTGCGCTCTAAACAAAAGAAGACAATTTTGAAAAAAACACAATATCTTTTACTTTTTGCTATAATAAATATCAAATATCCCACTTTTTTTTTCAAAAAACTAATTTTTTTCCTCAGTTTAGGCCGATATGTATTCTACATATTTATGGTAAAAAGAATCGCAATAAGCGTATATTGATTGGTTTGCGCAAAAGTTATAGCGTATACAAAATAGGGGATAGATTTATGGCATTTTTATTATTGATTTATTTATTTTTTATTAGTAATGGTGGGCAATCTGTGATTTTTATCGGGACTGCGATATTGCGGAGGACAAATTGGACACTTTTGACACATTTTTGGGACCATTGACAATTATACAGCGATCAGTGCTATAAAAATGCACTGATTACTGTGTAAATGTCTGTCACTGGCAGGGAAGGGGTTAACACTAAAGGGCGATCAAGGAGTTAACTGTGTTCCCTAGGTGTGCTCTCACTGTAGGGGGGATGGGAATGTCTAGGAGGAGAGAGAGATTGTGTTCATACTTAGTATGAATACACGATCTGTCTCTACTCCCCTGAAAGAACCGGGATTTGTGTCTTTACACACACAGATCCCGGTTCTCGCTCTGTCACGAGCGATCGCAGGTGCCTGGTGGTCATTGCGCCCGCCGGGCACTCGCATCGGCTCCAGGCACACGCTGCAGGCGAGCGCACGCGCCCCTAGTGGCCGAAAGGAAAAGCAACGTAAAGTAACGTTGATTTCTCCACCCGAGCCAACCTGCCGCAGTAAAACTGTGGCAGCTGGTCCGGAAGTGGTTAAAGAAAACAAATATAAGAAATCTTGTAAAATGCAAAGAAAACTTCTTTTGTCCTGTAGGTTCTAGGTGGCTTTTAGGATTACCACACGCTTTCTGGGATGCCAAATGTAAAACGTGCTCTATTTGGGGTGTCTGGATTTTTAGTTATAGACAGTAAGGCTGAAAAAAGACACCAGTCCATCCACTTCAACCTTTGGTGTGTGAATGTGCTTGTGTTTATGTCAATAGTACATTGTATATCCCTGTATGTTGTGAAGGATGACTAATTCTTAAAAAAAGGGTTGGATTTATTTGCAGTGGGGATGTAAATACATTATAATTACAGATAAGGAAAAGGGGTAAAACAATGGAGAGGGGGATGGACAGGGAAAGGGGAGGTCTGTCTTTTATCGTACACACATCCTCAGTCAGACTCTTCCACACAAACCAAGGCCTCTCATCAATTCTTGACCCACCCTCAAAAATGTGTCTTAGCAAAAGATGTACATGTCCTTTGTGGAAGATATATGGAACCAAAAGGTCACAAAAGTTGAATCCTCTCCCAGGCTCTGCTTTGAGTTTCTTTTAAATAAAATGAGCAACACAGGATGTCCATCAACCCATCATCCTTCAGGCCTCATGCCAACTTTGTTTGTGTGTGGAGGGGGGGGGGTAGTTGAATAGCCTCAGGAGTGCAACTGGTCAGATGATAATGACCTCATGCATTCATCTAGCTCTGTTTACTGTGAAAATTGATATCTGTCGCAAATCAAAGTCCTTTCAAGGACAAATTGTTGAAGCGATATTATTCTCATGTCCCATCAGCATTAATATAAATGTATAATTGTTTCCAATATTAGAAGACTTCTAATAAATAATTGCAAAGTAACACCCGAAATGACAAAAAGGGAAGTGTGTCTGTGTGTGGAGGGGGTGGTAGCAGCAACACAGCAGCAAAGCCTGAGTGAACATGCACACAAAAAAAAAAACAGCCCTAAAAAAGGACTGTTGGGTTTTAGGAAATCACAGTGAATGCAGGTGGGCTTACACTCCCCTCTCCCTAACCACATAAACTGCAATTCACTGCAAAGTATCAGTAGTAAACATACAGCACTGTATACAGTACTAAGTGCTATAAACAGTACTATAGTAAGGGCAAAGCAGCAGTAGCACACTATACTAACCAAATCTCTCAAACAATGCCAGCTGTCCCTCATCAAACTCTAGGGAAAGCAGCCTTTTATAGTGTGTGGGCTGCAACTTGGGTAAAAACCATCATTAGGTAATGTCTTGCACCTGGCCGATGTTGGCTTTAACAGTGCTTTATGAGATGTTCACCTGAACAATTCCCGCTGAACGTCCAAAATGTTCGAGAAATGGCCAAAAGCACGAACAGCAAATGTTCAGACTGAACACTCGGCTCCTCAAACACAGGATAATACAGTAAAGCCTTAAAAGAATGCTTGGGCTTCTACCCTGCTGTAAGATGAAGTACTCCAACTTAAGAGTTTCTAGTAAAGCTTGAATATGGCTAGAAACTGTCTCCTGTTGGTTCAGAGAAGCTGTTGACTGTTTCTCCTTGCTAGGCAAGTGTAAAGATTTTTGTTCAAATGTGTAAGCTGTAGAAGATGCATCATTCAGCCCAGGAGAGACTAGGGCACCATAATCAAAGTCAGAAAGGGAATTGGGAGAATTAGAGTCTTAAAAAAGTATTCCTGGAGGGCAGGAGGCGGAGCAGACATGCATTGTTAGAGCTCCACACCGCTGAGGAGAGAAGAGAAGGACAAAGCGGAGCCTGCAGGCTCAAAAGGTATCCATTTGAACCTTTTTGCCCCATGGAACTGTGAAAGTTTGGGCAGGAAATATGGTACTGGGAGGAAACCGTGGCAGAAATAAAAATCACCTCACAAAGAGCTCACAGGCACTCACTGCAGCTGAAGCAGCTCCAGTCACCTCACAAGATACAGCATCAGGGCGCTCTCACAGACAGAAAATGTCACAGCAAGACTCTCCATTTGAGTCAGATACAGAACAAATCCTCTCACAAACTTCTCCACAAGCCTCCTCAGTATCCCCAGTAATATTATTACAATTTGAAAAGATGCTTCATAAGGCTTTAAAACAAACCTCAGACCAAATAACAAAAAGCCTAACCAAAGAAATAAGAGAGCTGGGAAACCGCACCGCAGCTTTAGAAATAAAAATGGATGAAATTGAAATTACAACCCAAGAAAATATAACAGAATTGGAACAATTAAAAAAAGAGAATTTAATACTTCAAACTAAGCTCGAAGATTACGAAAATAGAGCCAGACGTTCAAACTTACGTTTAAGGGGAATACCTGAAACTGTGACAGACCTGCAATCTACTATTACTGCTCTATTACAAGAACTAAAGCCAGATATCCCTATTGAACGTTTAGAACTGGACAAGGTACACAGAGCCATCACAGCCAAAAAGAAAGATGGACCCCCACGTGATATAATCACAAAATTTCATTATTACAGAACGAAAGAACAAATACTAATTGCTGCAAGAGAAAAAAAGGAACTTAATTTTCAAGGACACAATTATCAAATTTTTGCTGACCTATCCCAACTTACTATTACTAAAAGACGATCCATGAAACCCCAACTAATGGAACTGCAAAGCCACAACATTATGTATCAATGGGGCTTCCCCTTTTCAGTCAGATTTAACTACCAAGGTACAATTTACAGAAGCAGATCAGCAGATGAACTACAACAAACCCTTTTAAAATTAAATCTGACAGAACCCACAAGCAGCAACACTCCCACACGCAGAAGAATGGCATCATCTTCACCTTCAGGCAGCACCCAGAAAATTTCAGAACAAAATGGGAATCACCATTCTCACAAAAGAGGCCGTTATGCCACATCATCCATGGACCAAGAAGATTCAATGGACTGACATCCTAATTCCTGATATCTCTTCATTTATTATACTAAGAGATGGTTCTCTATAAAAAAACCTATATTTATAACTGAATGTAACTGCATTCTGATAGTCACACACTGTGTGGGATCATGTTACATTCCAGTTATATTTCTTATTACTTCTGATTCATATAGCCTTAGAATATATAAGTGAAATAAGGAAATTCTTGTTCAGTTATATATTATCAGGTAATAACAATAGATTTATTACTTTTTAGGACAAATATGTTCAATAATCCAGAAGTAATGGAAGCTTTTTCTTTCTTTTCTTAAAACAAATATATTATTACCTAACTAGTTCCTAGAATTATGTTTTTGTTTATTCTAATCTGAAGCAATACAACCTCAATTTTATGAGTTAACATATCTAAACAGTTACGTATGAATAAAATATGTAATTGTTTACTCTAAAAGGGTTAAAATCCCAAAATAATTCAAACTATCTTCATCAATACCAAAGTTATTAACAGTACCTTTCTAACTGAATTATTTAGCCTAGGGCAGTGGTGTCCAAACTATGGCCCTCCAGTTGTTAAGGAACTACAACTCCCATCATGCCTAGTCATGTCTGTGAATGTCAGAGTTTTACAATGCCTCATGGGAAGTGTAGTTCCGCAACAGCTGGAGGGCCGTAGTTTGGACACCCCTGGCCTAGGGCAAGACTAACCATATACAACCACCCTGGAATAAATAATTTCAACAAAAACTATATTCTGCACTCCAATTAATGAAACATCATTTTGATGTCTTTTGACATAGCACTTCTCTCCTGTAAGCGGAAGATCCGTGTACCCCCATTAGCCCTCCTCATTCTCCCAACCATATTATGTGGGAGTGTGACGAAGGCACTTATTCCCCTGAGAGAGATATTTATTCTCTTTCACGGGTAAATTGTGATTACTTGCAAAAAATAATTTATACAATGTATCATCTAATCTCGTATGTTTTTTGTTTACTCTTTACTCCAGAATTCACTGGTTTCTTTTCTATCTATTCATCTCTTCAGTCCACACAGGTTGATCTGCGCAGTCAGCTCTGAATAACAAAAAGTCAAAACTATTTGATCTATTGCCATGGCACCACTGAATATACTTTCCCTGAATGTTCAGGGAATAAATGTCCCTCAAAAAAGGACCAAAGCCTTCCGTACTTTCCATAACAAGAAGGCTCACATAGTATGCCTCCAAGAAACACACTTCACCAAAGATTCTACTCCAAAATATATTTCTCCTTTTTATCAACAAATTTACACGGCTTCTGCCTGTACCAAGCAAAGGGGAACTCTAATTGCATTTCACCGATCCACACCATTCACCTTATCATCAGAAATTAAAGACCCAGAAGGTAGATACCTGATACTCATGGGTTATATAATGGATACAGCAATCACGGTGATTTCCTACTATGCTCCTAACAAACAACCTACACCATTCCTCTCACATATATTACAAGTGATTAATACACACAAAATAGGAACAGTGATAATGTGTGGGGATTCGAACCAGGTCCTCCTCCCATTTCTAGATAAATCACCTTTTACACCATCCAAAATAACCTCTAGATTACCTTTTTCTCAACTTCTTTCCAAATACAATCTGGTAGATTCATGGAGAGAAAGTAACCCAATGAAAAAGAAATTCACTTATTTCTCGCACCCTCATCAAACCTTCACCAGAATAGATCATATTTTTCTAACAATAGGAATGATACCAGAAATTATTGCATCAGATATAATTCCGATTCCGTGGTCTGACCATAATGCAGTATACACTACTATAGCCTCAGCCATACCAAAAGCGCATGACCCAACGTGGTACTTACCGGACATAATGCTCAAACACCCACTACATCAGATGGCCATTGAACAAGCTTTAAAGGAATACATATCAATTAACAATACAACAGACATCTCCCCAATAACACTGTGGGAAGCTCATAAGCCTGTCTTGCGTGGTACAATACAAAGACAAATGGCACTATTTAAACGGGAACGCAAAAATCTAGCAAAAAAACTAGAACTCAATTTTAATGCAGCCTACATATCATTCCAAGATAATCCATCTCAGAGTACAAAATCTCATCTGGAAAAATCTAGATTGGAATACGATCTATTTCTCACGGAGTCAGTTGATAAATCCCTCAAACGCTCCAAACACAATTTCTACATGAATACAAACAAACCAGGTACATATTTGGCTCGGGCATTAAATTCAACTAACAAATCTTTCAAACCAATACGTTTGAAATTATCAAAAAATGTTTACACTTGTAATCCAGTTAAAATAGTCCATAAATTTCACTCACATCTCGCAACTTTATACAAGACAAACAATGAATTTAATCCTACAGAGGCTGAATCCTTCTTCTCAAAAATAACCTTACCTGAGTTATCTCAAAATCAAAAAAGCAGTTTGGATGAGCCTATAACCATAGATGAAGTTGCTAACGCCATAAAAGACCTAAAACTTAATAAAAGACCAGGCCCAGACGGCTACTCGGCTTTATACTATAAAACATTCTCAGAAATACTCTCTCCCATTCTCACTGAAACTTTTAACAAACTTCTAGATGGACATTCTTTTCGGCAAGAAACACTAATGGCAATTGTTTGTATGATCCCAAAACCCCTTTCTGATGATACTTCCTGTGTGAATTATCGGCCTATCTCTCTGTTAAATCTCGATATTAAATTATTAGCAAAAATAATAGCAAAACGCCTCAATAGCATTATAGGAAAATTAATACATAGAGATCAAGTAGGCTTCATGCCAAATAGACAGGCAGGCGATAATATACGCAGGGCAGTGTTATTGGCCCATATTGCTAAAAAACGGAAAATCCCTTTATGTTTTCTATCTCTCGATATTAAGAGGGCATTTGACACAGTATCCTGGCAATATATGCAATATTCATTACAAAAATGGGGTTTTGGACCCCACTTTTTAACATGGATCAAAGCATTATATAATAAACCCAAAGCCTATATAAAATATGCTGGATACAAATCTGAAGCCTTTAATATCGAAAGAGGTACCCGACAGGGTTGCCCATTATCTCCCTTATTATTTGCCCTTATACTCGAACCCATGGCCCAATACATCAGAACAAACCAAACTATAACTGGCATTGAAGTAGGAGGTATTACACACAAATTATGTATATTTGCAGACAATATATTACTTTTTCTATCATCACCACAGGTCTCTGGTCCTAACTTAATACCAGCTCTTGATGGGTTTGCAGCCCTATCCGGCCTTATGATTAATCCTAAGAAATGCCTAGTGCTTAATATTTCACTCACAAACATGGAATTGATCCCAGCTAGGGCTGCACTCCCATTCACATGGGCAGAAAAATCAATCCCATATCTTGGAATTCATTTAACAGCATCTCATTCTGACTTATTCTCAACCAATTATCCTCCTGTATTAAGACAGATCACAAATCTAATAAAACAATGGTCGCAACTTCCTTTATCCTGGATAGGGAAGATTAATGCAATCAAAATGACTATTCTACCCAAATTGCTTTATCTATTCAGAGTCCTCCCTATTCTAATTCCTTCCTATTTTTTGAGAATAGTACAAAAAAGAGCAACTTCGTTTATATGGGGCTCTTCTAAACCACGTATACCTATACACACACTACATCTTCCCAAAAATAAAGGAGGCCTAGGATACCCTCATTTTACTAACTACTACAGAGCAGCACATTTGGCCAGTCTGTCCAAATACCATGCAAAACAGGAAATCCCATTATGGGTATTTATAGAGGCTTCAGAAAATGACCCTCTATTAATATCAAATTTATTATGGCTTGATCCTAAAGACCGCTTTAAAATTCATAATCCCATAACTAAACACTTCTTATCTCTCTGGGATAAACTAAAAACCAAATATCAGTTACAATCTCCACACAATCCTCTCCTTTCTTTTATCAGAAATCCGGCCTTTTATCCGGCATGGATCTACCCAAATTCTTTTAAAGCTTGGACAACATCAGGCATTCAGACACTAAATGACTTCATAGCATCTAAATCATTCCTTTCATTCCCATCACTTAGAGAAAAATATGATCTACCAAACTCTGAGATATTTAGATATCTCCAAATCAAAAATTTCTATACACCATTCCTAAAGGGGGATACACCATTATCCCAATTATCCATTTTTGAATCAATCTGTACAAAAGATCCATTTGCTAAAGGTACAATTTCATCACTTTATAATCAATTATATGGAGTAGCAAATCTTAATAGACCCTCTTACGTTCAGAGGTGGGAGGAGGACCTGGGACGAACTTTAGAAGACACGGACTGGTCTAACATATGGCTCACATCTAAGTCATCTTCACCCAACATCTTAGCACTGGAGACAAATTATAAAGTCCTAACTCGCTGGTACCTTGTACCCGCTAGAGTGGCAAAATATTCACCTAATACCTCAGCTCTTTGTTTTCGAGGATGCCCAGAAATAGGCACATATTTACACATATGGTGGACGTGCCCAGTAATCCAAACCTTCTGGAAGGAAGTCTTCGTGATTGCATCTAAAATATTAAAAAAAATAATACAACCAGATCCATATTTAACTTTACTTAATCTAAAACTGGAATGGTTAACACTCTCTCAATTCAAACTTATGATCCAACTAATAACGGCTGCAAAACAAACAGTGGCCAAGGCATGGAAATCTCCTACATTGGTACTAGCAGAAACAATTCACAGAATGAATAATACAATGTCCCATGCTAAGATGGTAGCCATCGATCAAAATCAAATTCCAAAATTTGAAAAACTTTGGCATCCTTGGATAAAACAACAGTTCCTGTCAAACTTCAATGACTCTGTCCTGTTGCCATGGTAACAGATTAAATGACTTACAGAGACACCCATTCTAAGGCTTCAAAGAGAACTAAAAAGAATAATAAACTGACGAGCGGGACAACCTTGTGGACCATACCTCTTCCTTTCAACCCTTTTTCTTCTTTCTCTTTCCTTTTCTCCACCTTACGATTAAAGCTCATTATCAGAATTTATTTGACCTATATACACTCTACTTGTAAACAATATGTATAGTAGGTATAAATCATTTAAATACCTACAAAAGTAACTAAGGAAATGATATATATCTTTAATTTAGGTTTACGTGAACCCAATGTTTAATATTTGAAATTTCATGATATTTACCTATATAAACCCTACTGTAAAACAATGAGCTTACTTTATAGATCCTTGTAAACTTACTTTATGTATCTTTATAACATTGTATACTCAATAAACTTCTTTTGACAAGGAAAAAAAAAAAAGTATTCCTACCCCTTAAAATGTTCCACATTTTGTCATGTTACAACCAAAAACGTAAATGTATTTTAGTGGGATTTTATGTGATAGACCAACACAAAGTGGCACATAATTGTGAAGTGAAGGGAAATTATAAATGGTTTTCAAAAATGTTTACAAAGAAATATCTTAAAAGTGTGGTGTGCATTTGTATTCAGCCCCCTTTACTCTGATACCCCTAACTAAAATCTAGTGGAACCAATTGCCTTCAGAAGTCACCTAATTAATAAATACAGTCCACCTGTGTGTAATTTGATCTCAGTAAAAAAATCCAGCTGTTCTGTGAAGCCCTCAGAGGTTTGTTAGAGAACCTTAGTGAGCAAACAGCATCATGAAGGCCAAGGAACACACCAGACAGGTTAGGGATAAAGTGTTGGAGAAGTTTAAAGCAGGGTTAGGTTATAAAAACAATATCCCAAACTTTGAACATCTCACAGAGCACTAATCAATCCATCATCCAAAACTGGAAAGAGTATGGCACAACTGTAAACCTACCAAGACATGGCCGTCCACCTAAACTGACCGGCATTAATCAGAGATGCAGCCTTCGGTAACTCTAGAGGAGCTGCAGAGATACACAGCTCAGGTGGGCAAATCTGTCCACAGGACAACTATTAGTCATGCACTCCACAAATCTGGCCTTTATGGAAGAGTGGCATGAAGAAAGCCATTGTTGAAAGAAAGCCATAAGAAGTCCCATTTGCAGTTTGCAAGAAGCCATGTGGGGGACACAGCAAACATGTGGAAGAAGGTGCTCTGGTCAGAATGAACTTTTAACTTTTTGGCCTAAAATTGAACTTTTTAGCCTAAAGGCAAAACGCTTTGTGTGGCGAAAAACTAACACTGCGCATCACCCTGAACACACCATCCCTACCGTGAAACATGGTGGTGGCAGGATCATGTGGGAATGATTTTCTTAAGCAGGGACAGGGAAGCTAGTCAGAATTGATGGGAAGATTGATGGAGCCAAATACAGGGCAATCTTAGAAGAAAATCTGTTAGTCTGACATACACATACAGCCAGATCTACAATGTAATGGTTTAGATCAAAGCATATTCATGTGTTAGAATGGCCCAGTCAAGGTCCAGACCTAAATCCAATTGAGAATTTGTGGCAAGACTTGAAATTTCCTGTTCACAGATGCTCTCCATCCAATCTGACAGAGCTTGAGCTATTTTGCAAAGAACAATGAGCAAAAATTTCACTCTCTAGACTTGCAGCTGTAATTGCAGTGAAAGGTGTTTCTACAAAGTAGTGACAGATATTTATTTGTAAAAAAATTTGAAAATCATTTATGATTTTCCTTCCACTTCACGATTATGTGCCACTTTGTGTTGGTCTATCACATAAAATCCCAATAAAATACATTTACGTTTTTGGTTGTAACATGACAAAAATGTGGAAAATTTAAAGGGGTATGAATACTTTTTCAAAGCACTGTAAAAAGGGCTCTACCTGCAGACCCTCAGATCAGATTGCAAGAGGGTCTGCACCAATTAAGATATAGCCTTCCATAGCAGAGAAAATGACTCTGCGCTAATTGGCTTACTGAAGAGACTTTTCAGGATTTCAGATACTGTGTATGGCATGAAACTGCCAACGGCTGCTTGAGTAGAAATTTCACATAAAAATCTTAAAGACTTCATAGTTACATACAGTATCTCACAAAAGTGAGTACACCCCTCACATTTTTGTAAATATTTTATTATATCTTTTCATGTGAAAAAAGAAATTACACTTTGCTACAATGTAAATTAGTGGGTGTATAGCTTGTATAACAGTGTAAATTGTATCTCCCTTCAAAATACCTCAACACACAGACATTAATGTCTAAACCGCTGGCAACAAAAGTGAGTACACCCCTAAGTGAAAATTTCCAAATTGGGCACAATTAGCCATTTTCCCTCCCTGGTGTCATGTGACTCGTTAGTGTTACATAAAGATGGCCTAGGCTATAAGAAGATTGCCAAGACCCTGAAACTGAGCTGCAGCACGGCGGCCAAGACCATACAGTGGTTAGACAGGACAGGTTACACTCAGGACAGGCCTTGCCATGGTCCACCAATGAAGTTGAGTTCATGTGCTCAGCATCATGTCCAGAGGTTGACTTTGGGAAATAGATGTATGAGTGCTGCCAGCATTGCCGCAGGGATTGAAGAGGTGGGGGGGGGGGTCTGCCTGTCAGTACTCAGACCATACGCTGCACACTGTATCAAATTGGTCTGCATGGCTGTCATCCCAGAATGAAGCCTCTTCCCGCAAACAGTTTGCTGAATACAAGCAAGGACATGGATTACTGGAACCATGTCCTATGGTCTGATGAGTCTGGTCTGATGAGAACAAGATAAACTTATTTGATTCAGATGGCGTCATGCAACCAGGTGAGGAGTACAAAGACAAGTGTGTCTTGCCTACAGTCAAGCATGGTGGTGGGAGTGTTATGGTCTGGGGCTGCATGAGTGCTTCCAGCACTGGGGAGCTACAGTTCATTGATGAAACCATGATTTCCAACATGTACTGTGACATACTGAAGCAGAGCATGATTCCCTTCCTTCGGAGACTGGGCCGCAGGGCAGTATTCCAACATGATAATGACCCCAAACACACCTCCAAGAAAACCACTCCTTGCTAAAGAAGCTGAGGGTAAAGATGATGAGCATCTGCGGGGCATCCTCAAATGGAAAGTGGAGGAGCGCAAGGTCTCTAACATCCACCAGCTCAGTGATGTTGTCATGGAGGTGTGGAAGACATCTCTAGTGGGTTAAGGCAGTGCTGGAAAATAATGGTGGCCACACAAAATATTGCCCAATTTGGACATATTCACTTAGGGGTGTACTCACTTTTGTTGCCAGCGGTTTAGACATTAATGGCTGTGTTGAGTTATTTTGAGGGGACAGCAAATTTACACTGTTATACAAGCTGTACACTCACTACTTTACATTGTAGTAAAGTGTAATTTCTTCAAGGTTGTCACATGAAAAGATATAATATCATATTTACAAAAATGAGAGGGGTGTACTCACATTTGTGAGATACTGTAGGTTGAAAAAAGATCATCTACTTCAACCAGCAGAAAAAAAAATGTAAATCCTATCTCCTCAGGCACCAAGCTAAATTGGGCTCAGTAAGAGGGGAAATAGCCACTAGATGGAAATTGCTTTCATTTTTAGAACTTTGTTTCCAAAACCTCTTGTAGGGAACCGCACTGCTCATCTAATTTATGTTGTGTTCCTTAATGAACTAGAGAGGTAATATATTAAGGGAAGGCATTGTAACCTAATGCTAGCCTGTGAAAACGCGACTATACTAACATCCATTGCTTGATATCTCAAAAAAGTTGTGTATTTAACCTTTAGCAACTATTTTAGCCTAAATATACAGTAATCACTGTTTTGTTTTGCTTGAAGGCTTTTGAGCTGGCAACAGGAGATTACTTGTTTGAACCTCATTCAGGTGAAGATTACACACGTGATGAAGGTATGTCAGTAGAAGTAAAAGATTGGTTTTACTTTAAATCTACTCTAAGCTGTGACTTTCTAAAAAACACAAGGCCTGGGTAGTTTTGAGTTATCTGTTTTGTTTACAGCAAGGCGTACATCTTTTCTATCACAGCTAAAATTTCAGGAGAAGTTGATCTTATTTAACCAGATGCATTTGATCCTCATGTCACTTTCCACATATATTTGTAGTAAAATGAGTACAGAACTGTGTTTTTTTCCATGTCCTCTGATGGCTCCTGTGGTCATTTCTAACTTTAACAGCAGTCCAGGTCCTTTTCCAGTACACAAGCAAATCTGCCCTATTTTTCTGTTTGGGTTAACATCTCCTTTAGATGGACACCAGCACCCATACTCTAGCAGGCTATTGTATAGTTCAGATTGCCATTGTTAGGGTTTGGGTCTATGTGATCCTGGTTTCCCATTATTCTCTCGTTTCTTTTTTTTTTTTTTTTTTTTTGTTGCCTTCATCCTGTCCTCCTAGTTTCTCTATTATTGCCAAGTTCCTGTATTCTTGGCTTTTTCTCCTAGTCTTTTTTACTTTTAACTCCTGTTTGTTCGTAGTCTGCCCTGCTGCTACCTGCATGGCACCTCTGATCCCACTTACAGCTACTGGTACCCTTTTGAATTGCCTGGATCTGATTGCTTGCTTTGCCTGGCCTTACTAGTACTCTGCCAGCCTTGAACCTTAGCTCTGTTACATCCCTGCTCATTTAGATGTGTAGCTCTTATGATCTCTGGCTGTTCACTCTGGCTAATCCACCCTGCTGTTAATCTGGTGCTTATGTTCCTGGGGGCACCCAATCACCAGTGTACACATAATAAAGTGATTGGTATTTTTATAGAAAAAAAATGAGACTTTGCAAACATGTTGTACTTACCTGCTCTGTTGCAGTGGATTTGCAGCTCCCTGTGTCCATTCAGACATGGAGCAGCGATTTAGCCCGCCCCCTCTCTCTCCCCTGATTGCCTAACTGACTTTGACAGAAGCGGAAGCCAATCAGAAAGGAGAGTCCCTCCATGCATGTTTTTTATCTTAATGCATAGAATGCATTAAGGTAAAAAACCTTCTGACTTTACAACCACTTTCAGCATCCGAGAAAGGTAGCAGCCAAAGGTGATGTACTGGTCTTAACAGAGACTAGACTTGAAGAATATGTGAACTCTTACCTTGTAAAACAACCCATTCAGTTTAAAATATATGTTTAGGGCAAAATGTGTGTGTGTGTAGATATATATATATATATATATATATATATATATATATATATATATATATATATAGTCAGTATCTCACAAAAGTGAGTACACCCCTCATATATTTGTAAATATTTTATTATATCTTTTAATGTGACAACACTGAAGAAATGACACTTTACTACAATGTAAAGTAGTGAGCGTAAAGCTTGTATAACAGTGTAAATTTGCTGTCCCCTCAAAAAAGTGAGTAAACCCCTGTGACGAGAGTCACTTTGGGTGGGGGGCTTGTGCAACTCAGCTTACCTTGGAGAGCTCTGGAAACTCCGTGTCCAGCTTCCCCAGGCCCTCTTATGTGTAAATCACCCTGTGTCAATTAGGGTGGCTGAGAACCCCATATGATCTGTACTAATCGGACTCACTGTACAGCCCACACTGGAATGTTGTGTGTGTGTGTGTGTGTGTGTATATATATATATATATATATATATATATATATATATATATATATATATATATACACATCGTATATTGTCTCATTCTGTTGTGGACTCTTTGCTGTGATCGTTTGGGGTGTGACTGTATTCTATTATTCTATTGTGGCTGTCTGCCTCAAATATTATGGGATGTGTAAGTGGGTTTGCTGGTTTGCTGTGAGGAAAGAGGGAGGGGGATTCCTCCAACAGCTCTCCCTGCTAATAAGACTGTTTACTGATGAGTAGTTTGAATACACCTGACCTGTGTGTCTATTGTTATTGGACAGTTTACCCTGCCCTGAATCCAAAGGTGGGGGTGGTGTTTCTGAGTTGTATAACTGTTTTAACATGTGCTTGAATAAAGGGAATTTGATGTTGTTCACCCTACACTTAGTTACGGCTGGTGACTGGGTGGGCTAAAGGGTCTTGGATAGTGCTGGTTCTGGACAAAGGAAGCATTTACGACAGACATAATCCTGTTGAGGACAAGGGTTCGTAACAACTGGTTGGCAGCAGTGGGACCGTGCTTCCTGGCTGTGAACACGTCCAAACCTCCACCTGGATCCAAGATCAGGATAGCAGACTTCGGTCACCCAAGTGGAGCTATGGATCTGGCATCAGAGTTCCAGGGGCTGCTGCGGATCATCCTTTCATCAATCTCCAGGACTGTGTCTGCAGATGAATACCTGGAGCTCAGGCAACAGATTCGGGTAGGACTCTGGATTAGAGCCCTCCAGGTTGCAGGTATGCAACAGTTCAAGTGCTTTCCAACCCCAGAGCAACAGGCCAGTGAACAACGGGATTTACAGATGCAATTCCTGGGAGAGCGGCCCCAGAAGCAATGGGTGACTGAGTTGGACAGGCTGGTCCAGCAGGAGATAGAGCTGGACAATCGTTATCGGGCTCTGCAATGGCATGCAGAGCAGGAATATTTAGGGGAGACAACAGAATGCTCTCCGGAGGGATATGACTTTGGCGGCCCTGGATTGCTGTGGGAGAGCCTTACAGATTGTTTTATGTTTGGCGATGAAGGGGAACCTACCCTTGAAGACCTGCGAGAATACAGAGAGGCTATGCTCGGTCTTGCAGGGGTCTCAGAGCTTAAATCTGACCTAGACTATTTGCTAAGGCAGGAACAGCATCTGGAAAGGGCATACAGGAAACTGCTAGAACACGTTCAGCAGCATGCCAGAGAATCGGCAGTGGAAACTCCAGAGATTGCCATTTCCAAAGCTGAAGTGCTGGCAACAGGGCAGAGCTCTGCTAGCCTCTGACCAACACCAACAGCAGCTTCAGCATTCCTGAGAGAAGAGGCAGTTGGCCTTTCTCCCACAATACTGTCAGAGACATGGGATTTTCAGCATCGGTGGAGTTACCAGAAACTTCTGCAGCTGAAGAGCTGGCCACCGGTCAGAGGGTCCAAGACCTCTGCTCCACACCCCTAGCAGTTTCGGAGGCCCAAGGTGAGCAGGTGATGGTTTCTTTTTCCCAGTGGACTTCAGCGATGCAGGGAGGGGAAGCAGCCATTCCCCCTCCCCAACAAAGGTTCGTGCACCTGGGAGACAATACCAGTGAAAGGGAATTTCAGCAGCAGACGGCTCCCCAGAATGATGACACCAACCAAGCTGAAGTGCTGGCAACCGGACAGAGGGCCCAAGACCTCTGCCCCACACCTGCGGCAGTTCTGGAGGGCCAGGGTGAGGAGGTGGTGGTCACTCCCAAGCAGCAGATCAGCACCCAAGGAGAATATGCAATGGGAACCTCACAACTGCAGCTTGATCTGGTGTTGGTGGTTGGGCCTGTGGTCTCCACTATCATAAACCCAGCAGAAGTGCTGGCAACTGGGCAGCGTGCTACCAAACTCTGCCCAACACCGGCAACAACTACAGAGTTCCAGGGAGCCGGGGCAGTCGGCCTCCCTCCCCAACAGTTAGCCAGGAGCAGATGGTGTGGGGTTCCCAGCAGAAGTGCTGGCAACAGGGCAGAGTGCTTCTGGCCTCTACCCTCAACTAACAGAAGATGGAGTTCCTGTGGTAGTGGATGGCACTTCAGTCTCCACTGACACAACCCCATAAATTTGGTGCAACACTGAGACAGGAGGATGTCAACCATGCTTTGCAAGCACTGGGAGATTTTCACCTACCAAAAGTGGATGGGACTGCAGTCTCCACTTGTATACCCCAGGGATACTGGGCAGTCGGCCCAGATCCCCAACAGCATGATGGAGTGAGCCCAGTCTCCCCAGCGGCGGGCATGTTCTCTGAGAGAGGTAGAGGTTGGCTGTGTGAGTAATGCTATGTTTGGGACAATTTATTTGGGGTACTGTGGGTATACCAGCATTGGGGGACTGGAACTACTGACTAACTTCGAGGACAACCCGTCTGGGGTCTCCTCCTGTGTTAGTTTCCTGGTGAAAGGGGAGATGTGTAACGGGAGTCACTTTGGGTGGGGGGCTTGTGCAACTCAGCTTACCTTGGAGAGCTCTGGAAACTCCATGTCCAGCTTCCCCAGGCCCTCTTATGTGTAAATCACCCTGTGTCCATTAGGGGCACAGGGTGGCTGAGAACACCACTTTGATCTGTACTAATCGGACTCACTGTACAGCCACACTGAAATGTTGCGTGTGTGTGTGTGTGTATATATATATATATATATATATATATATATATATATATATATATATAGTATATTGTCTCATTCTGTTGTGGACTCTGCTGTGATCGTTTGGGGTGTGACTGTATTCTATAGTTCTATTGTGGCTGTCTGCCTCGAATATTATGGGATGTGTAAGTGTGTTTGCTGGGAGGAAAGAGGGAGGGGGGATTCCTCCAACAGCTCTCCCTGCTGTTGACTGTTGAGTACCTTGAATACACCTGACCTGTGTGTCTATTGTTATTGGACAGTTTACCCCGCCCTGAATCCAAAGGTGGGGGGAGTGTCTCTGAGTTGTATATCTGTTGTAACATGTGCTTGAATAAAGGGAGTTTGTTCAACAATGTTGTTGTTCACCCTACACTGAGTTATGGCTGGTGACTGGGTGGGCTAAAGGGTCTTGGATAGTGCTGGTTCTGGACAAAGGAAGCATTTACGGCAGACATAATCCTGTTGAGGACAAGGGTTCGTAACAACACCTAAGTGAAAATGTCAAAATTAGGCCCAAAGTGTCAATATTTTGTGTGGCCACCATTATTTTCTAGCACTGTCTTAACCCTCTTGGGCATGGAGTTCACCAGAGCTTCACAGGTTGCCACTGGAGTCCTCTAACATCCACCAGCATCATGATGTCTTCATGGAGGAGTGGAAGAGACCTTTTGCTCCGCCACCTTCCGTTTGAGGATGCCCCACAGATGCTTAATAGGGTTTAGGTCTGGAGACATGCTTGGCCAGTCCATCACCTTTACCCTCAGTTTCCTTAGCAGGGCAGTGGTTGTCTTGGAGGTGTGTTTGGGGTCGTTATCATGTTGGAATACTGCCCTGCGGCCCAGTCTCTTAGTCTGCTTGTCTTCAGCAAATTGTTTGCAGGCTTTCTTGTGCATCATCTTTAGAAGAGGCTTCCTTCTGGGATGACAGCCATGCAGACCAATTTGATGCAGTGCGTGGCATATGGTATGAGCACTGACAGGCTGCCCCCCACCCCTTCAACCTCTGCAGCAATGCTGGCAGCACTCATATTTCCCAAAGACAACCTCTGGATATGACGCTGAGCATGTGCACTCAACTTCTTTGATCGACCATGGCGAGGCCTGTTCTGAGTGGAACCTGTCCTGATAAACTGCTGTATGGTCTTGGCCACCGTGCTGCAGCTCATTTTCAGGGTCTTGGCAATCTTCTTATGGCCTAGGCCATCTTTATGTAGAACAACAATTCTTTTTTACAGATCCTCAGAGGGTTCTTTGCCATGAGGCGCCATGTTAAACTTCCAGTGATCAGTGATCAGAGTGAGAGCACCAAATTTACCATACCTGCTCCCCATTCACACCTGAGACCTTGTAACACTAACGAGTCACATGACACCGGGAAGGGAAAATGGCTAATTGGGCCCAATTTGGACATTTTCACTTAGGGGTGTACTCACTTTTGTTGCCAGTGGTTTAGACAGTAATGGCTGTGTGTTATTTTTGAGGGAACGGCAAATTTTCCTGGTTATACAAGCTGTACACTCACTACTTTACATTGTAGCAAAGTGTAATTTCTTCAGTGTTATCACATGAAAAGATATAATAAAATATTTACAAATATATGAGGGATGTACTAACTTTTGTGAGATACTGGGTGCGTGTGTATGTGTATATATGTATATATATATATCTATATATATAGATATATATATAGATATATATATATATATATATATATATATATATATAGATATATATATATCTATATATATATATATATATACACTATATTGTCAAAAATATTGGGATGCCTGCCTGTACACGCACATGAACTTTAATGGCATCCCAGTATTAGTCCGTAGGGTTCAATATTAAATTGGCCC
>NC_133332.1:268812599-268851680 GCF_042186555.1 Aquarana catesbeiana
TAATTGTTGTACCCTCAAGTGGGAGGAGGAGCTTCCTAAAATTTGAAGAGAGAGAAGAGCTATGGTGGTGATGTGTTTTTTTTTTCCATTTCAAAGCTTGAGAGCTACCCATACAGCAAATTAGGCTACCTCTAAGAACCTTGATGTACAGAGTTTTCTTTCACTTTGATTTTTATTAAGAGGAAAAAGAGCAATATGTTGACAAGGTAGAACAAGTTGAACATAGAGGTGTAATAGGAAACAAGATTATACATCCCAAAAAATAGACATGTTGCATAGAACCACATAGGTGTGGGCAGTCTATTAAATTATGGTGTGCATCCAACGCTCAAACCCAAAAGGAAATGCTTGGTGTGGCTAAATTGTGTCTACAGTTAGAGGAACTTAAAGGGATGTGGTTAAAGAAAACAAAGCTTTCCTGTACCCAAAAAATATGGTTTTGGTCTTACCCCATTAGGCCACTTTCACACGCTCTTCATACAGTTTTCCCACACCATGAATGCAGCGCAGTGTACCCACGTTTCTCGTGTGGGTTAGCTGCGCTTTGTTATGACTATGGACTTCTATTATGTCCGGCGGTTTTGGTGCACTTTCTGAAACCAAAAACTGAAAGTGAGGTTTTGGTGCACTTTCAAAAAGCGCATCAAAACCATGGCATATAATTGAAGTCTATGGCTAAACACAGCTAACCCATACAAAAATTGTGGGGACACGGCGCTGTACCCATGGTGCGGGAAAACCACTACATTAGTCTAAAAGGCAAACTGTTTATTACTACTGATCCCTTGCACTCTTAATTAATTACTATTGATCCCTAAACTCTTTGCTAATTACTACTGACCCCTGAACTTTGCCTCACTTACTACTGACCTCTGAGTCACTTCTGAGCTCTGTGTCACTTACTACAATGTTCAGAGGTCAGTACTAAGTGAGGCAGAGTTTAGGTAGTGATGCAGAGTGTAGTAGTAAGTGACTATCTGTCTCACCTCTGCACTGCTTACTTCTGCTCTCCTCCATGGACTCTGCACATTACTCAGGGTACTTCAGCTCTTCGGAAGGAAAAAGAAAAAAGGGGCGCACCAACCTTGTGCATTATCCTCAAATATATTTTATTTAAAAGTAAATCATAAAACTACTCACAAACAAATGGGAGAAAACTTGCAATACAAATAGCCTCCAGATGACAGCAATTGGTCTTAAAATGACAGACTCCAGATAGTAACAGAGGAGGTTTCAGGGGCCAGTTGATGCGTTTCAAAGGATTACCTTCTTCCTCAGAGCCCAGCAGTGTTATCTCCTTCAGCTACCCATATATATATATATATATATATATATATATATATACACATACACACACATGCACCAATATGCATTCAAACAGGAACCTCCCAGAGGGGCCCAGTGACACCACCCACCTCACTTTTTGGCCGTGGGCCACTCACAAACGCCCACTAGAGGATGGTAGTAAGACCCACATGGATGAAGCAATTGATTGATGTTGAATACAGGGGGTAGCATGGCAAGGAACAACGGGCTAGCAACCGTCAATATTGATGAACTGGCATAAACAAAAAGGCAATTTTATATATATATATATATATATATATATATATATATATATATATATATATATATATATATTTATATCACGCCCAATCTAGATGTAGTGTGGAAAGTAGGGGGCCAGATGATCATAGTGCCCCCCTAAACTAATGTTACTGCATGAGGCTCACCCAGTCGTTGCAGCACTGGCACATATCACCACCAGGGGAGACTAGACTCACCAATCCATAGCCAAAATAGGTCGCCAGCTCCATATGGAGGATCTCTCCTCCGTAACGCCATTCAAATGCTGTCCATCATGGCCCATTCCTATGTCTGTACATGTCTGTACATATGTTATTATTTTTTATATATAATCTCTCTAGCTAATACCTATTTTTAATGAGGATATCGTTATTAATATTATCTTCGATATTGATCTTTTATTCGCTTAATTGATTTTTAGACCATTTGATTTACTTGATATTTGATATTTTATCAACTTATGTATCTCTTTTGTCTCATTCTGCACATGCCCCCTGTTGTGGATTCATGAAAAAATACATTTTATATTTACTGGCAGATTCGCTTAGGCCTCAAAAGAAAGCCGATGAACCATGATTATTACAATTATTGGACTGTTTCCCTTTTGGAGACCTTTAGAACAAAATAGATGTTCTCATGTTTTTCCAAGTTTTTCTACTACATCAAATATTGAAGACTTTTACAAGCATATATTGTGAGAGAAACTCGATGGAACAATAGTGTATCTATTCACAAAACAAGGAAATATTTACATGGTTTTAATGGATAAACAAAAACTACACATAACAGTCTGTATAACCTTTTTTTCCTATGACTGTATCACCTAGAATACACTTGTGTCCAACAAAACCTATTGTGTTCGAGTGAGGAACTGTTTAAATAGCTAACACCTAGGCGAACACAACTCGTGTAGATTTTAGGAATTGTGAACACAGCTAAACTATCTAACCATCCATTGAAACTAAGTCCATCCTAACACATGGTGTTAGGAAGATGTGATTGGTTGTGCCAGTCAAAAATATTTTAAAAGTACCTATATGGTTATTATTCATTCATTAAGTCATTCAAATTATGTAGGTCACAGAGATGATTATAATTTTAGTATCTGCGGACCCAACAACTTTGGTATAAAGAAAATATATATGAAAGTGTGATTTTATAAGTAGAAGTGTGTTTAAAGAAACTATTTAGTATTATGAAAAACATATAATTATGAGGATAACTATATAAGACTGTAGCCTATGTTTAGATAAACAAATATTCAGTGGATATACCAGAATTATACATGTATCCATATAGATAATCATTTTATGTAATATTGATTAATATATATATAACAACTTGTGTCTTTCATAGATAGACCAGTTTTTCATAGATATACATTTATAGATATACATATATATATATAACCATTTTTATGTAATAGTGATTAATCAAAATTATACTGAGTGTATTTTATATTAGACCGATTACC
Source organism: Aquarana catesbeiana (assembly GCF_042186555.1). Lineage (NCBI taxonomy): Eukaryota > Metazoa > Chordata > Amphibia > Anura > Ranidae > Aquarana > Aquarana catesbeiana. Next base: position 268,815,661 of record NC_133332.1, read on the forward strand.
AGAATATTTAAAGGCATATATTCTTCTCACCTTTATACATATTATGAAAATTAAACATTTCATTTAAAATAGAGTTCAGAACACATTTTCTGCTCTTAGACACGCCTAGTGGTTGAAGGTGAGGTTGCCTAAAACTCACGGAACTCCCTGGGAGGTAAATGATTAAGTTTTGTTAACCAACAGAAAATAAGCCATACCTTTTGGGGCAGAGCTTATTATAATTTTACGATCTCTTTGTCTGAGATGGTATTTAAGAAGCAAGTAAGATGCCATGAGGAGGAAGCTCAGGGACCCACCCTGACACACACTCAGGGACACCCCCTGAGGGGGGACCCTTGGAGATACACACACTCCCAGACAGACTGACACTCTCAGATACTGAGATATACATGCACCATGCATCAATACATATCTTTACATTCATGAAGATTCCTCAACACCTGATACTTGGAACTCGGAGGTCGCAAGAAGTAATTCCTCTTTAAGAGTATCCATTTTGAAAGCCATGGCAGCCATCTTAACTCTGGTAACCAGCAATCCAGACTAGTAGCCATCTTGGAATGGGTAATTATGTCATGTTGATTTTATCTTGTGTGTTCTCTCAAATATTGATCTATTGAATATTATACTATTGATAATCGTTCTCCCGAATCAATAACCGCCTTGTAGATTTTTCTCTAAAGATTCAATTTTTCATTATATTTTTCTTTTTGCATAGTTGCCACTTTTATTGACAAAACAATCGTCTAATTTATTTCACATTGTTAACCACTTACTTACCTGCAATATAGTAACAGTTGGACGTGTGAAATACAGACATTCTGTTTCACTGTCATTTTCACAAGGTTATTGATTCTACCAAGAAGTTATCATGGTGGTTTTATGTCAAAGGGACTGTACGCCCATTTTGCAAGTGTTTTTATTGATTTTCAAGACGTTCATGTAACGCAATCGGTATCTTAATTTCATGTGAATATTTGATTTTGTCAACCAATAAATGTAACTATTTCGTATGATCACATGTCTCCGTGAATAAGTTTCATATGCATAGACTGTGTCATATAGATTGATTTTGTATCTTAAAAATATCCTTGTTAAAAATTACTCAATAATAATTACTGTGCAGGAAACCTGTCCTTAAAAAGCACAGCATATTATAAATGGAGGCACTGCTGAGATACGTCGATATTTTGTACAAGATCAATCATAGTTATTGTGGTGACATACATAATATTTTGCATGAAATTATTAATTATTAATTTTTGGAAAAAAATTTTTTGTTTGCAAAAAAAAAAAAAAAAAATGTCTGGTCAAAGTGAATTTTATGCTGATGGCGATTATCAAGAGACAGCCCTTAGTGGTAGTATGAGTACTCAAAGAAAATTGGTACAGGTACAGGAAATGTTGGAAATAATTTCTAAAATGGAAACGGCGGATCACGTCAGAAAAAGTTTGTCTAATGAGACTGATCTAGAAGAAGACATTAAAGATCTTAAAAACCACGCCAGTCATTTAGTAAAAGACATGTGGATCGTGGAAGGTCAAATCGATGAACTCACAGACAGCTTCTCTGAGACAAAGGGAATAAAAAGGCTTGATCACATTCTTTTGGAAGGATGCATTACCCTGATGTATCTTCATAGAGAGTTTAAACGTCAAAATACCCAACAGGAGAGTGATATCTTAGAATCCCAGCCCAGTTTAATAATAGAAGTGCAAGATAAAATAGAACAGTTGAGAAAAAACACTAAAATAATTTTGGACGAATGTCACCAAATAAATAAAGAGTGGGAAGAATTAATAGAGGAGAGGGAGAGTATTCTGCAGGAAAACGAGTCTCCTGACGGAAGTTGCCGAGTAATAGGCAGTGGAAAATTAGAAAGTTGCTGAGTAATAGGCAGTGGAAATTTAGAAAGTTGCAGAGTAATATACAGTGGAAATCTAAAAGAAGAAACAAATCAGCTTAGGTCAGGACAGGAATCCCTAATTAAGCAATCAGAAGAATTAAAAGAACAAGTGAAGTTTGTGCCCCAGGGTAATGCTCAGATGCTTAACCCTGAAAGTGAAGAGTCTGACAATACTCCAGAATCTGACTCTCAATCTGAAGTTTGGGAGTTAGACAATGGAGAGGGATCAGAAAAAGAATCCATATCCTACCCTGAGCCATCTGTAGAGCAAAGGGGGGTAAAAATTGAACCACCACATGAAAGTAGGTCTTATCAGTTTTCTTTGGGATCAGAGAAAGAGACAGGCACCCCTAAACAAGACACCTCAGAAATAATAAAATTTGTAAATGATTCTGTCCCAGTCTTTAAGTAAGAGGGATCCATGTGCGTTATTGACCACATCGAGACCTATGAAAATACTTTATCAACTTTAGGCCTAGATGATGACCAATCTAGGATTAATTTCTTGCTGTGGGTATTTGAAACCAAACACCGTAGATTCTGCGAATCTTTAAAAGGGCTGTATGGTACTTCGTGGCAAGAAATTAAACACCACTGTTATCTAAAATTTGGCCCGTACAAAAATGTTACCGTGGCTAGAGCATCTATACACAATCTCAGATGTACCAGTAATCAAAGCCCCACCAAATTTTTGGCTGTGATCAAAAGTGCTTACCACTTAGCAGAAAAGGAGCCAGATTACAATAACCCTGAGTTTAAATCCATGTAGTTCGAGGCCCTACCTAACTACATAAAAGTGAGTTTATCAAAAGACTACAAAGGGGGGTATTCACTGGAGTCTTTGGTAAAAGAAGATAACAATTTGTACTCTATCCAACAGACTGGTGAAAACAAAGGGAGACCTGAACCCTTAACTAAATTTATGGATGAAACTCATGTATCTCCTCAATCATTACATGTTAAACCCAGAAAAAGACACGCTGAAATAGTCAGAGGAGATATGCCAAAGAGTCTCCCCAGCGGGACACCAGACACCCCACCAAACAGAAGGGGGGAGCAGAGACCACCCTTTAGAGTAGGAGTATAAAGACCACCCAAGGGATCCAGACCCAAGGTTTGTAAGAAACGACAGGGTGTATCTTGCACGGGTCAGATTTAAACCTAAGGGTAGACACCCTTACCAGTGTAATTGGCCCCAGGGGGCCTACACAGGTAAATAGGGAGCAACCACAGGGTAGGACACCCCAAAATCCCCAGAAAAATAGGGAGCAACTAAGGCCCAGACAACTATCCCAGAATCAAGACAGTGGTTCTGATGGGGAAATGTCTGATCAAACTGAGCCAGTAGTCCCTAGAAATTTCAGAAACCAGGTCCCACGACCCAATTCTGATAAACCTGTAAGCAATACGGAAACCAAAATAGATCAAATTATGGATATGTTACACGGTTTCATTGTTGTACGAAATGTGAATAACCCTCCTTCAAGGGGCAAATTCCGTGGCCAGCCAAGGGCCACAGAGCATTTGAAGCGCCTATGTTAAAAGAAATCAGAGGAATGCACTGAATAAAGGTATAGGAGACAGAGGTTCTAACACCATGTTTTTCCCCAGGTCACAGTAATAAGGATCCTGAAATCCCTACCAGGGGAGGGTGGTTGTTAGATATTAATTATTCTCCTATTTTTCAGTGGTCACTTCATTCCTCTGACATACACAGGTCGCTCCAAACAGCCTAATTTCAAGAAGTCGCCGAACACAGTAATTCCAGAGGAAGACCGAATCCTAAAGACATTATATCAGGAGGCCTAAATGGTTTGATATGTTGGTAAAAGATGAGCAGTCACCCACATAAGGTAGTTTGATTGCCTCAAATGAGTTGTATTGACACCCCAAAGGGGGGAGATTTTATTTGTTTTATTCCTCACAAGTAGAAGGTTGACTATAATGTCAAATATTTTATTACTGACAGTAAGTGTCACATGTCAAACTGAAATGTTTTTAATTGTTATTATTCCAGAACCGCTACTATTAAGCTAAAAAGAAAAAAATGGTTCTGAAGAATGTCAGACAGTCATTAATGTCTGGTATCCACAGCTATAAATGAACGTCCTCATGTTAATGAGCCCTGGAGGCAAAAGTTTCATACATTGTCCTGCTATCCAGAGTGTTTAGTTAAAGGACTAATGACACAATGGGAAAAAAGGGGGGCTCTGAGGAAGCCCAGGATACCAGCTTAACACTGAGATCTCAATCGCAGATCATGTAAAAAAAAAAAAGGGGGAATGTAAATGTCTTTTCTAAGTGAATCCATTTTCCCTTACAGGACTGAGATGTCCATGAGCCGGTCAACAGAACCCAGAGTCCAACGTATGTGAAACATCCAGAGAAGGAACCGTATGGGGGATCCAGGGACACTACTGATGGCCAGTCTACACGGACAAAACCCACCAGGGCGGCCAAGACCCAAAGGTGCCCGGAGTGATCCATTTCCCGTCAACCAACGGATGACGGCCCTGAGATGCACACATCAATCACCAACCCATTTTTTTTTTCCCTCAAAGAATTAGACCCATATGCAGGTGTCTACACCCTTTAAACATAGAGCCACAATCCAGATCCATCTCCACAACTAGACTTGCGAGGCCCGAATGAAGCCATATTTCTTCAACATTCTGCATTGGTGATGTCTTTTAAATGACTTCCGGCATTTGAACACTTCACAAGGGGGGCTTGTTGTGGATTCATGAAAAAATACATTTTATATTTACTGGCAGAAATGTAAGATTCGCTTAGGCCTCAAAAGAAAGCAGATGAGCCATGATTATTGTAATTATTAGACTGTTGCCCTTTTGGAGACCTTTAGAAGAAAATAGATGTTCTCATGTTTTTCCAAGTTTTTCTACTACATCAAATATTGAAGACTTTTACAAGCATGTATTGTGAGAGAAACTCGATGGAACAATAGTGTATCTCCTCAAAAAACAAGGAAATATTTACATGGTTTTAGTGGATAAACAAAAACTACACATACAGCCATAGGAAAAAAGGTTATACAGACTGTTATCACCTAGAATACACTTGTGTCCAACAAAACCTATTGTGTTCCAGTGAGGAACTGTTTAAATAGCTAACACCTGGGCGAACACAACTCATTGTGTAGATTTTAGGAATTGTGGACACAGCTAAACTATCTAACCATTCATTCAAACTAAGTCCATCCTAACACATGGTGTTAGGAAGATGTGAATGGTTGTGCCAGTCAAAAATATTTTAAAAGTACCTATATGGTTATTATAAGTCATTCAAATTATGTAGGTCACAGAGATGATTATAATTTTAGTATCTGCAGACCCAACAACTTTGGTATAAAGAAAATATATATGAAAGTGTGATTTTATAAGTAGAAGTGTTTTAAGAAACTATTTAGTATTATGAAAAACATATAATTATGAGGATAACTATATAAGACTGTAGCCTATGTTTAGATAAACAAATATTCAGTGGATATACCAGAATTATACATGTATCCATATAGATAATCATTTTATGTGATATTGATTAATATATATAACAACATGTGTCTTTCATACATAGACCAGTTTTTATAGATATACATTTATAGATATACATATATATAACCATTTTTATGTAATAGTATAATTTTGATTAATCACTGAGTGTATTTTATATTAGACCGATTACCAGAATATTTAAAGGCATATATTCTTCTCACCATTATACATATTATGAAAATTGAACATTTCATTTAAAAGAAAGTTCAGAACACATTTTCTGCTCTTATGCAGGGTACACAAGGTCGGACTTTTCGACCGGACTTGTCCGACGGACGCCGACGGACCAAATCCGCCGGACAATCCGATCGTGTGTGGGCTTCACCGGACCTTCAGCGGACTTTTCCAGTCGCAAATCTGACGGACTTTAGATTTGGAACATGCTTCAAATCTTTATGTCGTAACTCCGTCGGACCCAGAAATCCGCCCGTCTGTATGCTAGTCCGACGGACAAAAACCGACACTAGGGCAGCTATTGGCTACTGGCTATCAACTTCCTTATTTTAGTCCGGTGTATGTCATCACATACGAATCCGTCGGACTTTGGTGTGATTGTGTGTAGGCAAGTCCGTTCGTTAAAATGTCCGTCGGAAGTCCGCTGGAAAGTCTGTCGGAGCAGTCCGGTCGAAAAGTCTGCCCATGTGTACGCGGCCTAAGACACGCCTAGTGGTTGAAGGTGATATTACCTAAAACTCACGGAACTCCCTGCGAGGTAAATGATTACGTTTTGTTAACCAATAGAAAATAAGTCATACCTTTTGGGGCAGAGCTTATTATAATTTTATGATCTCTTTGTCTGAGATGGTATTTTAGAAGCAAGTAAGATGCCATGAGGAGGAAGCTCAGGGACCCACCCTGACACACACTCAGGGACACACCCTGAGGGGGGACCCTTGGAGATACACACACTCCCAGACAGACTGACACTCTCAGATACTGAGATATACATGCACCATGCATCAATACATATCTTTACATTCATGAAGATTCCTCAACACCTGATACTTGGAACTCAGAGGTCGCAAGAAGTAATTCCTCTTTAAGAGTATCCATTTTGAAAGCCACGGCAGCCATCTTAACTCTGGTAACCAGCAATCCAGACTAGTAGCCATCTTGGAATGGGTAATTATGTCATGTTGATTTTATCTTGTATGTTCTCTCAAATATTGATGTATTGAATATTATACTATTGATAATCGTTCTCCAGAATCAATAACCGCCTTGTAGATTTTTCTCTAAAGATTCAATTTTTCATTATATTTTTCTTTTTGTATAGTTGCCACTTTTATTGACAAAACAAACGTCTAATTTATTTCACATTGTTAAACACTTACTTACCTGCAGTATATTAACAGTTGGACGTGTGAAATACAGACATTCTGTTTCACTGTCATTTTCACAAGGTCATTGATTCTACCGAGAAGTTATCATGGTGGTTTTATGTCAAAGGGACTGTACGCCCATTTTGCAAGTGTTTTTATTGATTTTCAAGACTTTCATGTAACACAATCAGTATCTTAATTTCATGTGAATATTTGTTTTTTGTCAACCAATAAATGTAACTATTTTGTATGATCACATGTCTCTGTGAATAAGTTTCATATGCATAGACTGTGTCATATAGATTGATTTTGTATCTTAAAAATATCCTCGTTAAAAATTACTCAATAATAATTACTGTGCGGGAAACCTGTCCTTAAAAAAGCACAACACCCCTATAGGTACACACACATATCTTATATACATTAATTTTTTATAGGTTGGTTTAACCTGTGTATTTATACGGTGCAGAACTAGCTTTGCTCCTTCAGACGATGTCTTCGGTACGTGCATATTTAGTTTGTGCGTAGTACATTGTATGTGCGTTCATGCCTCCCTGGTTTAGATCAGGGAGTGAGCTTTGAGCAATTTCCAAATGACAGGAGAATTTCCGAGGAGCACAGAGACCCCCTTTCCTTTTGATTGATTGTCTTATTGGGGACAGTATCTGTTCTGACAAGGAGAACGGCGCGTGTCTTCCTCTACCTCACCTATCATGATCTGTAGTGGTAGAGGTATTTGACATTACCGTCTATGTGTTTTTCTTCAATAAAATGGCAGCGGCCAACTGCTGCCACTGACGTCAGCTGTGCGCGATGGCAGACGCACAGGAAGTGACGTCTGGCCCGCACTTGCGCTTGTTTGGAATGCAACAATACGGCGTGCGTTCCAGACATTGGAACGGGCCACAATGGACAGCATTTGAATGGCGCTACGGAGGAGAGATCCTCCATATGGAGCTGGCGACCTATTTTGGTTATGGATTGTGAGTCTGGTCTCCCCTGGTGGTGATATGTGCCAGTGCTGCAACGACTGTGTGAGCCTCGTGTAGTAACGTTAGTTTAGGGGGGCAATGTGATCATCTGGCCTCCTACTTTCCACACTACATCTAGATTGGGCATTTACACCAGTTCATCGATATTGATGGCTGCTAGCCCATTGTTCCTTGCCAGATATGCTGCCCCCTGTATTTGACATCAAACAATTGCTTCATCCATGTGGGTCTTACTACCATCCTCTAGTGGGCGTTACTTTTTGCCCGTGGGCCACTCACAGAGGTGGGCGGTGTCTCTGGGCCCCTCTGGGAGGTTCCTGTTTGGGTGCATATGTGTGTGTATATAGGGGTATCTGAAGGAGATAACTCTGAGAGGAAGAAGGTAATCCTTCTAAACGTGTCAACCGGCAGCAGACCCTGAAACCTACTCTGTTACCATCTGGAGTCTGTCATTTTAAGACCAATTGCTATAATCTGAAGACTATTTGTATTGCAAGTTTTCTCCAATTTGTTTGTGAGTAGTTTTATGATTCACCTTAAAATAAAATATATCCGAGGATAATGAACAAGGTTGGTGCTTCCTTTTTTCTTTTTCCCTCTGATTGCTAGGATACCCCTATCCCTGAGGGCAGCAAGGCCCGAGGCATTATCCACTACGAAACTTAGTCCACCTGGTGATCCACTTGGGCGAAGGAGTATTTGTTTTCTGCTATCAAAATACTTCAGCTCTTCACCCCCTTCTCCTATTCCCTGATCCAGGGAGAATAGGGGGAGAAGAGCTGGAGTTGCAATACATTGAGTACTGTGAAGAGTCCCAGCCAGGGAGAAGAACAGAACTATATCAATTCTCTTTCAGTGTCTCTCTTGCAGCTGCACTTGTTTCAGGCAGCTACAGAGGAAACTGCCTGCCCCCTCATCGGCACTGTTTATGCCAATGAGGGGGCAGGTACTAAAGGATGGCATGGGGAGTAGGGGGTGGGCTATGATTGATTATGATTATGGTGTTCCAGTACAGGACTCTGGGATTCAGCCTAGATTGGCGGGACACTGGGATTTAATGAAAATCTCAGAACAATTCTACCCAGTCTAGGGAAGTTGGGAGGTACATGCGCAGTGTGATTAGGTATGCACAGATCCGAGGTACAGCTATGGGGAGCTCAGCAGCCCCATCTTTTGCCAATCTTTTTGTAGGCCTACTCGAGGAACGTTACATTTATCCATCCGATGCCTTTACCAACCATATTAAATGTTGGTTTAGGTATATTGATGACATTTTTCTTATTTGGACCGATGAGGACGCCCAGTTCTTTGACTTTGTAGATTTTTGAACAGCATCTTTACAGGGGTAGTGTTTACACCTGAAATCTCACCATGCAATATCTCATTCTTGGATGTAATGATCACTAACTCTCATGGCTCTCTGGTTACATCTCTATTCACAAAACCTACTGACAGAAACACACTTCTCCATTATCAAAGCACACATCCCAAACATCTTTTAGATAGTCTGCCGATATCTCAGTTTATGAGGGTGTCACAGATCTGTTCTGATGAAGATGACAAACTAAAGCAGCTAAACAAGATGTACCAGTTTCTGAAAAGGGGGTATCCTGCAGAAGTCCTTGACCAGGCATTAACCAAGATAGAGACTACCCGTACCGGGCCCTCTGGGCCTTCTGATCGACCTCTGTTCATACACACATTCAACCGTGAATCTGACCATATTAAACAGGCTATAACAAAAAACATATTCTACGAGCCGACAACGCATTGGCATATGAACTTAAAATGATGCCCCTAATCACACATAGATGCAGTAAAACCCTTTGTGACTTCCTCGTACAAGGAGATCCTAGGCACAAATACAGTAAAACCATACCGCGAATTTCCCAGAAGACTGGCTGCTACAAATGCCACAATTGCAACGTTTGCAATTCCCTTATATGCGGCAAACACTTTACGCACCCCCGTAGGGGTAACCGCTTTCGCCTAAGTGAGTATCTGAACTGCAACACTGACTACTGCGTTTACATCCTTAAATGCCCATGCACACTCACTTATGTTGGCAAAACAACCGGCCCTTTCAAAAGGAGGTTCCAAAAACACAGATCGATCATAATAAACCAGTGGCTGCGCATTTTTTCAAACACAAACATCAGATACATGAACTAAGGGGTATGATCATAGAAAATGTCCATCAACCCATTAGAGGTGGTGACCATAACCGTCTACTATTACAACGTGAAGCCTATTGGAGCCATACACTGGGCACGGTGCATCCTGGAGGACTCAATGCCAACTTATCATTCACATGCTTCTTAAATGAGAGATAATTGACCTGTGTTCGTGTTTTCGAATGATGATCGAACCTTTTTCCTTTTTTCTTTGACCGTTTGATCCTTTTTTCTCCTTTTTGATTATCTCGGTGATGACCCGATGACGAACCCATGGCATTTTATTTAGGGATCATTATGAAATCGTGGTGACGCTCTCACCTGCAATTTTCCCTGCAGTACACATACTTTAAATCTCCTTTTACATTTAGCCTTTCAGGTTCTCCGCAAATGTCATCATAGCCTTATAGCCTTCCTTCCCCCCCCCCCCCCCCCCTTTGTTTGTCGCCTTTTCTTTTCCCTTTTCTCTTTCTTTTTCCTTTTTTTTCCACTACTCATGATCTTCCCCTCCCCCCCGCACTTCCCCCACCTTCCCCTAGCCCCTTGACCCTTGATTCTTTTCCTTATTCTGTGTTTTTTGTTTTCTCGTTTTTTCATTTTTCGTTTTTTCCGTTTTTGTGTTTTTTTTTTTCACCTCATCTTTTTTTCATTTCACTCTCATCTTCATTAATATATTTCTATTTAATTTTCTTTTATCAATTTTCCTTTCTTCTCTATTTCTTTCTGGATTTCTCCATTCCCTTTCTTTATCTTCTATTTATTCTTCTCTATTTTTATTTAATTTTTCTTTTTCTTTTCTTTCTTCTTTTTTCTTTTTTTTCCATTTATTTTTATTATTATTTATTTTTTCTATTTATATTTTTTTCTTTTATTTCATCCTTCTCTTTAATTCTTTTTCCACTTCTCATCTGCATTTCAGCAACATCCTTTCTGTGTATTATTTCTCCTTGTTCTTACTTTTGCTTCGTCTGTTTAAACTCTTCGCTTCTATTTCCTTCTCTTCTCTCCTCCCACTCTCTCTCCTCTATTTTGTTCCCACTTCTTGCATTCTCACTTCACCCCACTTGCTCACCTCCCTTGATTTAACACATCCCAGCGTCTCCTGTTGCCCCAGCTACCGCTGCATGACGCAAGCACGTCCTATGTTTATTATTGGAATCTCGCCCCACAGCATCCGATCCCTGCACTGGTGCCGATCCGTTGCAGGATCGTGCGCTGCAGCCTGATTTTCCCTAACAGCTGTTCCATCCCCACAACGGTTTGCAGCATTATCGAGTGATGATGACAGTTTCACAATACTTTTCTCTGTACCCTCCTTTGTCATTTGCTTTTCTTTCATTCATGAAAACCTTTTTTTAAACATTTGTTAGTGTCTTTTTGGTGGGATTTGTGACATCATACCAGTCTGGGGGTGGGAAGAGTCTTTGGGTTTTTTTCCTTTCCTTTTTTTCTGATTGGTTGAGGTTTCTCTTTATATATTTTCCACAGGTTTTTTCACATTTATTACATGCCTGACGAAGGGGTCCTGCGTGACTCCGAAATGTTGCACTCTCCTTGTGTTGTGATCATGCAATAAATTACACATTTGGACGCTATCTACGCCGTTCCATGGTGTGCTGGCAAATATTTTCATTGTGACTTGAACTAGTATCCAGCTGGTTGTTGCTGCAGCACCCATATCCGTGAGCTCATCCAGGAATGTGTGCAATGGGAATATGAAGTATTAAATCTGCTGTAAGGTACAAATAAATAGATAAGATCCACACTCCAATCTGTGTTCTTTATAGCAGATAAACATACAGCCATGGTATCTCCACCCCAAAAAATGTACAACCCCTTAATGTGTTTCATCACAATATGGCTTGATCACATTGTTGTGGAAAATTTTATAAATGTATGTTGTCAAATGTCCCCCAGTGTCGGTTTTGCTGTAATACTCTCATGTGAGCGTATTCACACATACAGAGGTTGGTGGAAGACCATTGGCTGTGAAAACCTTCCTGTGGACATGGAAGATCTGTTGCTCTTTTAGGGATGTTAGTTTATGCCTCATCAAGAGATTGGCTACCTCATGGCAACTGCATTAATGACTCCGAGCATACATGTCTGTGTACATGGGAACTATAGCATAACTATATGAAAATTACGGCTCACTGAGCCATCATTTTGTATGGTTTGCATCACCGGTAACAGTGGGAGTGTGCACACGGTTGTGTTCAAAGCCATGTGCTTGCCGCATAGTTTTGCACACCACCGTCTGCACACGTCACTACTGTATTTCTATTTGAATGTATACATGTCTGATTGGTTCTGTATTTAACCCTGTTGGAAGGGCTTCTGTATTCTCACACCCTGTTACATCCTTATATGGTCATTTCCTCTGTATTGTTCATTTCCTGTGAGGTCACAAACTTTGTAGGAGGCGTTTGGCTGTTGGAGGCATACCCTCAAGTTGGGACTTCCTGTTGATATGTAAATAAAGGCAGACTCAGGGGCTGAGGGAGGCAGTCATGCTGAGCTGAGAATGTAAGAAGGAGGTGATGTCTGTTTACTGGAGGAACCAGAGGGGAGGCATATGATCAAAAGGTACGTTATATCATTTAGACGACAACATTATGGTGAAATGCGTTAAGAGGTAGTGGATTTTTGGGTGAAGATACTGTGGCTGTACATCTACTATGGATAATCTAAGAAAGTATCTCAGAAGAGCACAGATCTATTTGTTTCTTACAAGTGAGGAAAGACTTTTGGAACATGGAAACCAAATATGCTAGTGCAGCCAACACTCTCCTCCCTCCAGATTAACAATGGTGCTGTCCAGAGATGTTGCTCCTTCTTCGAGAATGTAGGCACCCTAATACAAGAAGTGTGTTACTGGCCAGATCACCAGGTGAAAACAGAGGGGGGAAAAAATTGCAGTCAAAATGAAGGATTGGTAAGCTGCAATATGTTACATTTCTGGTTTTGGAATCAATACTGCTTTACCACCTAAACCAAATTTTGCAACTTTGGCATGTGTTAGTAAAACTGTAAATATCATTGCAACTAAGTGTATGAAAGTGGCTCATACTTTGTTTTTTCAGGACAGATTGAGCTTTCATCTGGTGATTAATGTTAATGGATATCCCAGAATTTTGTTTTATTATCAAAGGAAAACCCAAAATAGTAAAAAAAAAAAATCAATGATTGTGGCAATACCACATGTATTATTTGTTCTTTACACAGTGTGTTTAGGGAGCACAAAAAAATATGCAAACTATTTGTGTCTTAGCCTGACTGATACGGAGACCCCTTTCACACTGAGACCGCCTGTGTGTTAGCAGTAAAGCTTGCGTTACTGGCGCCTTACCACTGTGTAAGCGGCGCATTTTGACCACTAATGGGGCTCTTTTAACCCCAAAGAAGGGGTTAAATGCGCCAGTGTTGCGGCGCTTCCGAACCACTTTTCATGCGCTTTGGAAGCGCTGCCCATTCATTTCAACGGGAAGGGCGTTTTGGGAGCGCTGTATATAGCGCTCCCATACCGCCCCAAAAATGCTGCTTGCAGGATTTTTCCTAACATCCCGCAAGTGCACTGCCCCAATGTGAAAGAACTCGGGCTTGCACACTCAAGCTGCATGGGAGGCAGTTTTCAGGCACTTTACAGTCCCTATTTCTAGCGCTAAAATGCCCCAGTGTGAAAGGGGTCTAAGGGTACTTGAACACAGTACAGATATGCAAGAAGGCTGGCCGTAAGCTAGCCTGCATTTGTGGGAGGAGTCTGAGAGGTACATATACCTCCTCCTCCTCTGCCCGATTCACGTTGGCTTGTGTTCAGGGTTTCCGTGGTTATGGCCGACGAGCGTCATTTCTGGTGCGCCAGCTGATGGCGCGTTCGCATTCACAACTGCCAAGGCAATCGTTGGTCGGGCAGCATCGCTTCTCCCAGCACTTATCACAGTGCTCCAGGTTTCGGTCGGGGAGGGTCTATGGGCGGGGGGGTGCCTCATTTGACATGGACATGTATGCTGTTATCAGTGTCGCCATGCGGGGGGGGGAGATGTCATGCTGCAGGGGGTAGTCTTGTGCGGGATGGGGAGTCTTCTGCTGGGCTGATCAGTCCTCGGTGCTGGTGGAAGGACAGCTGCTGTCAGGCCAGTGAGCGGGGGTGGCTGCGGGTCCCAGCAGGTTAATCATTTGCAGCAGGGGGGTTCTCCATTCATCTGCTGGCCGTGTGAGTGTGTGTGTGGGGGGGGACTAGATATCTTGCAGCCATTGTTCTCAGGTGTCCTGGTTGGGCTGCTGGTGGTTCAGTCCTCAGGGTGGTCAGGACCTCTGCTCAGGTCGTTACCCTGCTTGTTTACTTACGGCTCTGTTTCTATTTTGTGTCCCTTCTCCTGCACAGGCTGCCGAGCCTCGCTCTAGCTGGTCGGGTTTCACCCGACACTAGTGCACATACTCATCTGTGTATTTCTTTCTTAGTGACAGGATAGCCATCGAGCGCTCCACACGCTGTCACTTGTCCATCAAGACACTAGGCTACACTGGTAGGTGTTTCCTTTCATCATTGTAAGTTACATGAGCGGTCTTCATTTTGGGTTTTGGCTAGTGCTCAGTGTTCATGCGTAAGCTTCCTTCACCCAGGATAGGTTTGGCAGGGACTTGTAGTTCCACAGCATTTTTAGTAATAGTGTTTCTGTCATAGCATGTTCAGTCATAGCGGTTCAGTTTAGCACCCAAGTCTTAGTGTATCAGTCATAGCGGTTTTGTCACAGCATTTTCAGTTACAGCGTTTTTCAGTCATAGCATTTTCAGTCAGAGCGGTTCTGTCATAGCGTTGTCAGTTACAGCGTTTTTCAGTCATAGTGGTTCTGTCATCGCGTTGTTAGCGTTTTTCAGTCATAGCGGTTCTGTCCAGCGTTCATTCATAGTGTTTTAGTTTAGCGGTTCATTCATAGCATTTTAGTCATAGTGTTGCAGTCATAGCTGTTCTATCACAACGTTTTCAGTCACAGTGGTTCTGTCATAGGGTGTGCAGTCGCTATGTTTCAGTCGCAACGGGTGCTGTCATGTGTTCAGCCATAGCGTTCCAGTCTAGCAGGTTTAGGCATGCGTTCTGTCTGAAGGGGGCTGTCACAGCATGTCACAGTCACAGCGGGTACGGTCATAGTAGGCGCTCTCATTAGGCGTTCAGTCATGGTGTTCCAGTCGCAGCAGGTCCTGTCACAGTGGTTCTGTTATGGCCTGTTACCGGCCTAGCAGATCGGTCGCAGTGGTTCTTGTCAGCATGGCTGCGTTTCTGTCATAGCGGTCATGTCCTGCATGTTCTGTCGTTTGTCGTGCCATACAGCCACGGCACACACCAACAGCTGTTTCCTCTCTGTTTGTTTCCATGTCTCATCGTACCTTCATTCTGTGTTCTTCGCACACCTGGGTTTAGGTGTAGCAGCGCTCACATCTCAGTATCTGTCACGTCTACAGATCCATATGGGCTGAAGTTTCGTTTTTTAAATGATTGTTGACCACAATCTTCTCGCCCATATAACATACGTCAGAGGATGCACGTTCATTTCATTACACCTGTGCGACTACCCACCACGGTCTGTGGGTACACTAGCCCTGGGTGTTTCAGTTTCACTACCTGTCTCTACGCTGCAGTTTACTCGGGCTTACTTACCACATACACTTGGGGGGGGGGGGGGGGACTTTCATCAGGTTCTTTCACGCGCTGTGGTCTTGCCATTCTGGTCGTCATACTTAGGTAGGCATAGAGGGGTGGTGTTCTCATGTCTGGTTGTCTGTTGTCACTTCCATAGTTTCTGTTTTCCTTGGGTTGGTCATGCCGCATTTTTTTCAGAAGCAACTACTCATGTTCATCCCTTCAACCTCATGTGGGGGTTCGGAGCATGGTAGCACTCATCAGCAGTCATCAAGGAGTTGGTCCATACATATGCACAGCGGAGCTGTCACAGGGGCTTTTCCTTTACTAGCCACAGCCGAGAAGGTGGTTCGCTTTAGATTATTTCCAATGCCATCCCAGCACTCCCATCCACCGGCGTGGTACAGGTTCTGGGCATTATTCTTCAACGCAGATTCATGTGGGCTAATATGCTCTCCACGGTCCGTTTTGGTTCCAAGACTGGATAGAGGTGATCAAAGCTTGCTCGGTCAGGGACGGGGTGTCAGCTCTCCCCCAGCTCCTGCTCCTCCTACTTCCCCTCAGTTCACCAGGCTTGTTAAGCCTTCTGGTTTAGGATGCCTGAGCCAAGCATGTTCCTTGGCAGGGGCGGTGTTGGGATCTCCAATTCCCGTTCTTCAGACAGGCCTGTGGGAAGCATTTGCCAGGCCTGCACGCGGGCCTCATCACCATCTCATCAGATTCTGTTGTCATAGTATCTTGGCGTCAGCAGACAGTCATGTTTTCATTGCCAATTAAGTTACTGGAGGCGGTAATTTCCTAGGGGTTCTGGTCTGGTTCTTTACCTTCGTTTTGAAGGTAGGGGGCCGGGCCACCAGGGTGCCCAGTGGCAAGTTTCCAATGTCGTTTGTTACATTTTGGCTGCTCTCTTTCCTGCGGAAACATGTTTATCAAGGTACTCGTCTGTGGATTTGTCAATACAGCACTTGCATAGTTGGGGAGGGGGTGTAGTGACATCCAAACTGTTGTCATCATGCTTGCACTTACTTCCATCAGATGTGCCCGTTTGTAGGGTAAGTCGATGGTGCGAAGGTCATTGTTCCACTGGGCTTACCCTTGGGTCGAAAGATGTTCATGCTTCCAAACCTCGCCTAGCACTCCTTTGGGTCTTTGTTACCTGCAGGGGGGTCAGGGGTTCATTCATTAGGTCATCTCCTGTTTCATGGAGACCCTGGTTACAGCCCAGGGATCTATAGTCTCTCGCAGGATGGGTGCTGGGCCAATGTCCCTTTGACGGCTCATAAGTGGTAGGTTCAGGCCAAACATCATCTCATTCTGGGTTCCATTCTCGGCGTAATCTCTTGAGTACGATGTTGCTTGGAGAACTGCTCAGGTACATCAGATCAGTCATCTGTTGTCCGACCTCTGGCCTGTTTCAAATAAGGGGGCTCACTGTCACTTTGGGTATGCTGTATCATGCCATTAAACTTATTCCCCAAAATGGTGTCTGGCCCTCCTTCAGGACTCAAATTGGTGGTCAGGTCGCAAGCAGGAGCTCGACCCGTGTTATATAGGGTGGGACTAGGTTCTGGATGTCGGGTAGGGTTCTCCATGTTTGAACGGTGCTTATTGCCACAGCACATTGGCCTTATCCGCCAACACCATCAAACACATCCATCTGGTATCCAGCACATCAGACCCCTGCATACTCCTGGCAGGTCGTCCTTTTTCGGCTTATCCTCTCAAACTTCTCCATACCAAGCATAGACAGGCTAGGGGTTTGTAGGAATTTCACGGAGTTACGTAACTGGTGTCCATTCGAAGTGTTCGATCTTCTCTGCCATTATGTTGCAAGGGATCCTCGGGTCAGCCCTTGCTCCCTTCCCCTCACGCACAAGCAATTTGTTCCCAAGTCTGGGTTTTCTCAGAGTCATGCTTCATCCAAATCAACCACGGGATATTCATCTGGGTTCTGGGCAGTTGCTGGTTTCAAGCAGTGGGTCCCTCCTCAGTATCAATTCATGGGACGTTGGTGTTTATCCTGTCATAGCTGATACATCAGATCTGGGTTCTGTAGCCATCCGGGCGTGCGCTACCCTGTTAGACGGGTTGTTACTTACCTCTCAACACACCTACTTTCATGTCTTTAGCCCTCTCTTTCAGGCGTACTGACCAGCTAGGCCAAGGCACCTCAGGCCTTGGTAGTTAGAGTCTTCACTTGGAAATGCGATACCCTGACTACAAGTAAGATGGCTGGCCATAGGCTAACCTGCATTTGTGGGAGGAGTCTGAGGGGTACATATACCTCCTCCTCCTCTGCCTGATTCACATCCGCTTGTGTTCAGGGTTCCCACCTACCCGTTTCCCCCAAATTTCACATTTTCTCATACACATCGTAATTTTGTTCATATTCATACATTCTGGGTATGCCCTCTCTTTCAGGCGTACTGACCAGCTAGGCCAAGGCACACCTCAGGCCTTGGTAGTTAGGGTATCGCATTTCCAAGTGAAGACTCTGCCAAGAATATCTGATGTTCATTTGTAGTCAGAAAAAAAAAAAAAAGGAGGATCGACAGTATAGCACATGTGTATTCGCGCACAAGCATTTACAAGTGTACAAATTATTGAGTTTTTTCTTAATGAAGAGAAGGTGGCGTATGTGCATATTTGAGCATGTACGCATGTAATGCAGATTTTTTTTCTTTAACTGATCTTTACGCAGAGCAAGTTTACTTGTGTATACAGGCCCATTAAAAAAAATGGTCTGCATCTAGATCGGTTAAAAAATATCCCTAAATGCCTAAAAACGTGGTCTTTTTAGGCATCCTGTGTGCAATAAGGCCTAAATAGAATACTTTTTTTTCCCTACCTAAAACACACCAAATCCAATACTGCCAAACTGACAAACACTGACACTTCTATTGACACTCACTAATGCCACGTACACACGATCGGAGATTCTGCCAGCAAAAGACAGATGAGAGCTTTTGGTCAGAAAATGCGACCATGTTTATGCTCCATCGGACTTTTGCTTGCCGAATTCCAGCCAGCAAAAGATTGAGAGCATGTTCTCAATTTTTCAGTCGGAAAAAGCTCCTATCCGAAAATCCGATCGTCTGTAGCAATTCCGACGCGCAAAATTCCTACGCATGGAAACAATTCGACGCATGCTCAGAAGCATTGAACTTAATTTTCTCGGCTCGCCGTAGTGTTGTACGTCACCGCGTTCTTGACGGTCGTAAGTTCAGTGAACTTTTGTGTGACCGTGTGTATGCAAGGCAAGCTTGAATGGAATCTCGTCTGAAAAGCCAATATATCTTTTTCCGACCAAAATCCCGATCATGTGTACGCGGCATAAGGCTGCATTCACACATTGGCATTTCAAATCACGGGCAGAATTGCTGCGATTCTGCCCGCGATTTCAAAACGCCCAGATGTGAATCACAAAGCTCATAATGCACATCTCAGATGCCATTCCTTTGAATGGCACCTAAAAACACAGTGAGATAAATCGCACTGCAATTGTGGCAAACCGCAGTGAAGCTTGTCGCCCCGAAAAAAGTTCAGTACCTTCTTTTGGGCGACATAGTTCACGTGATGCGGTTTGCAGCTCCATTTTTTCACGTGGCAGAACTGCATCTGAAATGTGCATTTGTGCGATTTGTCATTCCCACCTGGGCATTTTGAATCACAGGCAGGATCGCCGCGATTCTGCAAATGATTCAAATCACCCAGGTGTGAAATTAATGCAGCCTAAGCTAGATCAAGTTCAATATTTTTTTTTTTCTTTTAGACTTTTCTTCCAGCAAGGAGGGAAAGAGGCAATGTATCTTTTCCTCCTTACATAGGACAAACACTGGGATAGATCCTCACAGTAGTAATCACTGACTGGCTGGTTTCGCCCAGCTCCCGATTATTGTAACGAGACCGGGAGCTGTTGCGGTTGAGTGTGCTACCAGCACAAACATATACAATGCCCAGAAATAAAGCCTACTTCCTGAATGCCGCATAACTGTTACAAGGTCATAAACAGATAGATCTGTAAAGCACCCTGCAGCTAATTCAACAAAATGCACCACGTGCCTAGGTGAGTGCCCACACAGGATCCTGTGGCCAAAGCAACATTACAGGTCATCCCCACATCTTCATCTTAAGCGGAATCTAAACACAGCTGAGGAGTCAACTGTTCAGGAAACTGAAGAAGGAGCCACATTGGCTATGGTGCAGCCAGGAATCTCCATAAAAGAATCCACTTAGAGAGAAAACCTCAATAGGAAAGGTGAAAAGCTTCCCTCAGTAGAGAGAAAAGGTCCATTGCTTATGGACACTAACAAAAAATAAATAAAACTGAGGTCAGTTGGGAGTGGAAAAAGATGTCCTTGTAAGCTATAATTTGGCAGTGTCCAATCACCTGAAGGTAGCTGCATATAATCCATGGTTTAAAATGAAAGACCCTGTATTCTGTACTAAGTGGTCTGTTGTGAATACAGCTGACAGTTATCCTTGGAAATAAAATAATTCACCTAGACTAAAGTTAGGAATGCAAATCAGTAAATCCCATCAGATAAGAGCTGCAGTGGAATATAAATAGCAACACAGAATTAAGCGAACAATAAGCAATTGAAAATGGAAATGATCACCTCTCGTTTTTTATGAAAATAAGATCAAAGGTTTTTAGGTCTAACTAAAATATTCCTTTTAGATGCATAAGCAAATACATTTTTTTCTATTAATAGCTTAGGAAAAAATGAACAAATTGCAAGTTGGTGGAACTCTTTATTTACAGCTATTGCAAGGATGAAAAAACAAATACAAGCTTACTAATACAACAGCGCTCATATTCATTTGTCCACAGATCACACAGTTATAGCTGCATCTTTAAAAGCATGCTTTAGTACCACCTACCCCACACAGAACATCTCATATATACTTTTTTTGCATGGCTTAGTAAGAAAAGAGACATGGAACAATTTCTTTTTTATCAAAGCTATGTAAGCATCCAGAGGAGCAGCAACGATGATGGGAAAGAACATAACTTCCAAAGCACATCTGGCTGGCTGCAGAGGATGCGTCTTGCACTCTGTACAAAGAGTATCCTGCAGAAAGAGACATTAATTTTAGTATTGTTTCACTTCTTTAATGTTGCAGTGTAGTCACATTCTAGTAAAATGACAATATTCCCAGTAATGTAACAAATGGCTTATTGTTCCCAATAATCCCTTTACTGTAAGATTCTGGTCACTTTAAAATATACTTCTACCTTCTCTCATGTGGTTTGTTGCAATGGCAGAAGTGCTCCCAGAACCACATCTTGACCTCTGCAGCAGACCAGTCACCTTTGGTCTGTGACGCTGTCAGCCTCTGCACACCGACCCATCCTTCTGCCAGTGTAGGACTTCCTGAGTGAAGACTGAACCCAGTCTTTTGGGAGTGTTATGTTTTTAGCCTTATTTTACATTGCCAGTTTGTGTTAATAAATAGCAAGAAGAAAAATAAATGGGATTTTTTTGTGGTGCCAAGAACCCCCCCCCCAGCCTAGCCTAGGTTCACACTACTGCTATGCGATGTACTGCAAATTTTTTTTGTCCTGTGTTAGGTGCAAATTTGCCTTGCGTTTTGAGGTATACAGCTGCTATTTTACCACAATTTTACGGCAAATTTTAGGAGGCAGACAGTGAACAATTTACAGAGATATGAACTGTGTGCTATGAGTTTACTGCAAGTTCAACTGAAGTCTATGAAGATAAAATTCGCATTGCACCATAGGAATTTGCATTGCACCCATAGTCGACACACACAGGACCCTTTTTTTTTTTTCTCGCACCGAATTCACAATGCATAGATGTGAACCACAGCCATGGAATACTAGGCTTTTTACATGACCTGCGAATCTGTGTTACTAAATACATCAAACCTGCTGTAAATTTGCATCAGTGTGAACCCAGGTTCAGTTTAAATTTCAGAAAGTCTTATCTTTAAAATTAAGAATTTTATTACAATTTGATCATTAAAATTCTATAGGGAAAAATATTCCCTTTAGACATACATAAAACAATGTATTGGCAGCTCAGCTTTCCTGATTTATCATTCTCCCATAAATATCTATCATGTTAAAAAGATATTAATACGACAAGTATCATATGGATCAGAAAAAAGGAGGGGGGGTGACCACCACAATATGTCTAAAGGGGATATTTTTCCCCATAGAATTTTAATGATCAAATTGCAAAAATTTCTAATTTTAAAGACATGACTTACTTAAATTTACTGAGGGGCGTTTCAGCACCACAAAAAAATCCCATTTGTTCTTCTTGTTTTTATTTTCTAAGTTGCATCAGGATAAGATTACTGATGTGTTCAGTTGGACCATGTGCCTTTCTAATATTTTAATTTGTGTCAAAATATACTACCCTATTTTGTTTTATTTTTTGCACTTTTCTATTTTTTGTCTTTTTCTGTATAAGAGTCCCCCACTCTGATCTGAACTTGGCAGCATCTTAATCCCTCATTAGTACGTATTTAGGCTATTCTTAATTGCTTTGGGCTGACTGGGTGCACAGTAAATGAAATACTGTACTGTGCAAAAGTTTTAGGCACGTGTGAAAAAAAAGCTGTGAATTAAGAATCCTTTCAGAGATATACACCGTAAATGTTAATAAGTGTTAATTGAAAAAAAAAAAAAACTATTAACAAAAAAAAGTAAACGAAAAGACGAGAAATCTGGGGGCGTGGCCTGACTGTCATGGTGTGAGGATGCTCGGACACTGAGTTCCCGCTAACCCTTGGGTAATTTAAATTTTAGCAGTGGTCTCTGGTCTCCTAACCTGCTCTGGACATGCCACCCGGTGGCAGCGGATCGCAGGCGAGTGGGCTACAATCCTACTTCCCACCGCACGCAGCTGGCTCCAGGAATGCAGCCAAGATGGCACCTGGACATGAGGCATCCCAGCGACATTCATCAGCACACAGCAGCAGCTCCATGGATCTCTCAGCCTCACCCCAGGTACCCAGTCATACACCATCTACACACTCGGGAGGTAGACTCTTCCCCCAATCAGAGCCTGATGTAACAGAGGCATCAAATAAAGAAAAAATAATATGGCGTACACAATTGTGACACAAGTTATATTGTAATTTAATGTTATTAAAAATTACCTTTCCTTTTCAATCTGCAGCTCTGTAATTTTCTGAAAATGCAATGCAGAATGTGTACAGAACGCCCCCCAGAAACATAATTTCCTGCTTTTGCGATTGGCTCACTAATTTTCCCAGAAGTCTGCACTAAGATACAAGTCAGATTTTGGCATCCCCTGCAGCAAAAATGTCATTTTTGGTGAGATATTCCCAATAGGAAATCACTTCTAAAGGGACGCAGGCCCAGCAGCTTTCCTCATTAGTGCCCTACAGGTGCCACAGCTGACTGAAGATTATGAAACCACCATTAGACTCCCTTTCCCACATGGACACAGACAAACACACAGGGATTTCTTCAGCATAACCAAAGGTAGGAATCTGCAAAATCTGGTAAAATCCCTGCAATGTACATAGATCACCCAGAGAGGAATGTTTTTTTTCTCAACAAAAGTGGAGTTACTCTTTAAGGTAGCACATTAGAGCCTTGCCTACTAAAACAGACATACAACAGCTAATTGCAGCAGTAGAACTCTCATGTAAGCAGGTTATTGAGGGGATTAAAGAGGAAACGACAGCTTTGGGGCACAGGGTAGAGGCTGTTGAGACTAGCCAGGATGAGATCTTACATACTATTGCAGCCTTACAGGAGACTGCCACACATCATGAAAATGTTCTTAACTCTCTCCTTGTCCAAATGGATGATTATGAAAACTGGAAAAGGAGGCAGAATATCCATATTCGTGCACCTGATTTATTACATACGGTGCAGGGCCTGTTTCTCCAACTCTTGGACGATGCTGCTCCAGCTGATATCTAGATCAATAGGGTCCATAGAGCCCTCCAACTTGTCCCCTCAGGATGCAGAAAAGCCACGAGCTGTAATTTGCAAATTGTATAAGTACTCTGTGAAAGAGGCAGTTCTGAAGGTGGCTGGTACTCAAGCATCAATTGACTTTGATAGTGCCAAATTGGCTCTATTCCTGGACCCCTCTCGAAGAACCCTTCTGCAGCAACGTGTTGTCTGTCCGGTGCTTGATGCGCTACGTGTGGTGAATGTTCCCTATATCTTGGGGTTTCCTTTCCGTTTATCGGCTACAAGGAATGGGAAGTCTGCAACTCCTCGCACTAAAGATGACCTGATAAAATGTATTGATTCATTGGATCTCCCTCCAGCTGACTTTCTGGATTGGAGATTGCCCAGCAACATCCCTCTCCCCCAGCGCCTGTAGCATTGGCGACAAGCCTCTTCTAAAGCCCAACGGAGGAATCGCACGGGTCGCCGAACCCAAGATGCCACTCCACCACCTACAACCTGACGGATTCCTGTGGGGTCCTTTTCGGCTTTGTGAGTTTGCTGAGCCTCCTGCTGGTTGACAAGACGTTCCAGGATGGTGAGGGCTTGGCCTGCTAATCTCAAGTGAGAGAGGGCACCTTTTTTTTTTTTGTTCTTTATCCAGCGATGACCTGACTGGTTGTTTCTAATAATCCTGTTTGCTGCTAACATAATTACAATGTTGGGGGACTATGCTCTCCCCAAAAGAGGGGTCGACTTTGGCAGGAAATGCACCACTTGCCCCCCGATGTTTTATTTTTACAGGAGACGCATTTTACTGCTAGCTCGACTCCTTCTATGCCCCTCACATTTAGCCAATGGTTTCATTGTGCATCCCCCATCTCTAAACCCAGGGTGTATCTATAGCAGTTCTTAAGGCTCTTGTCCCTTCTCCATGTCTTCTATGCAAACTGATCCAGAAGGCCGATTTCTTTTTATTAAAGGTTTAATACATGGACATAAATACTATTTTGCATTAATTTATGCACCAAACTCCCATACAGCCAAGTTTCTTTCCGTCACCATGAAAAAGTTGATGGATTTTAGGGAAGGTGTGGTGATTTTGGGGGGCGATTTCAATTTCATCTTTGACCCCAGTCTAGGCACATCCT
This sequence comes from Aquarana catesbeiana, assembly GCF_042186555.1. Lineage (NCBI taxonomy): Eukaryota > Metazoa > Chordata > Amphibia > Anura > Ranidae > Aquarana > Aquarana catesbeiana. The sequence goes on from NC_133332.1 coordinate 268,840,323, forward strand.
CGAGTAAATCCCCTATATCGCATTGAGCACTTCACCATGTCAAGGGACACTTCCGTGCCCTTCATCTAGTTGACAGTTGGTGAGTGATGCATGCCAAAGACAAAGACTATAGCTTAGATTATTCCAAAAATCTTGATACTTATTCTCTATTGGACTTTCTTTTTATTGATCAGTTTTACCTGAGCAATGTCCTCTCTACTTCCTTTGAGTCCATTACAATTTAATATCATGCACCGGTCTTAATGACTTACCCCCCCCCCTGCATACTAGTCTGAGAGGGTTTGGAGACTCAATGAAAATCTTCTTGATGACACTGTCGTGGAGGCTGTTTCCCGTTCCCTACAATTTTATTTTGAAACGAACACTATGGAGGATGTGTCCAAACAGGTGGTTTGGGAAGGTCATAAGGCTGTGATTGGGGGGAGCTGATTGCACATGGCACCAGAATTATGAAAGAGAAGCAAAGGGAAGTCATGGAACTGCTAGACAATATTCATACCCTTGAACTTAAACATAAAACACATTTTGTCCCAGCAGATGCTGAGCAACTAGACGCCTTGCGTGTTTCCCTATTTCAGTGTTTAGATCATAGAGCCAGGGACAAACTTTGATTTTATGTGTATTGTTTTTACAAGCACGGGAACAGATGTGGTCGCCTACAGGCTAGATAACTGTAGAAACGACAGGCTTTTTGCCATGTGCATAGCTTGACAGTTTAAAATAAGCGGATAGTGGATACTTGCTCTGTTGCCAAAGAATTTCAGCAGTTCTACTCTTCCCTTTACAATCTACCCCCCTTCACTCTTCTGATGATGGGTCTTTTAGGGATAAGGTTGGGGCCCATCTGTGGGAGTCAGCCCGTCCGGTTCTCTCTGATCAGGTTATCGAGGAACTGGAATGCCCGATTACTGTAAAGGAACACAGAACTGCAGTGAATAATCTTCCAGTGGGTAAGAGCCTCGGCCCGATGGTTTCACAAACCAATATTATAAAACATTTTCTTCTACTCTAGCTGACCCCCTTAACACTAATTCCATCACCTCCAATAACTTGTTACCTCAAAAGGTGCTTTTAGCAAACGTGACAGTTTTGCCAAAACCTGGCAGGGATCGGCAGATTTGCAAACCCATCTTCCTATTAAATGCTGATACCAAATTATTAGCCAAAATTTTGGCAGTACGCATACAGGACCAAATCTCGGCCTTAGTACATCTGGACCAAACTGGTTTCAGTGTGGTACGCGGGGCCAGGGATAATACTATCCAGTCTTTACATATTTTAAATTGGGCTCAGCAAGAGCATGCCCGAGTACCTGATTTGGTTTTGTCAATGGATGCTGAAAAGGCCTTTGACCGGGTCAATTGATGCTGAAAAGGCCTTTGACCGGGTCAATTGGGTCTACATGGCGGAACTGCTTAGTGGTCTTGACCTTGGCGAACATATGATGGGATGAATTCTGGCACTTTATCATCAGGGTTCCCATGCTCATGTAAGGGGTGAATAGAATCCTTTCTGATTGCATTGAAATTCATAATGGAATTAGGCAGGGCAGCCCACTGTCTCCCTTATTATTCGCCCTGGTGCTGGAGCCTTTTTGAGGGAGATCAGGAGTACAGATATTTCGGAGATCAGCATTGGCTCCATGGAACAAAGTCTAAGCCTATGCTGATGACCTCTTATTTTGTCTTACCAAACCACGTGTCCCTACTGGTTCTTATGCAGGAGCTGGAGATATCTGGCGCCTTGTCAAACTTTAAGAGTAATTATAGTAAATCTGAACTACTTCCAGTCCATGTTCTGTCCCCTATAGCAGAATCCCTACAACGATCGTTTCCCTTTGTGAGGACAAAAGACTCTCTATCATACCATAGCACCTATAATTCAGCTGACCCCAAAATTCTTTATGACTAACTATGGCTCTCTATTGAATAAAAGGACCAACAACAGTTGAGGATTCATCCCCAGACTAGGTTTGGAAGGGTGAATGCTCTTAAAATGACGATTCTTCCGAGAATCATATATATTTTATATGCGGTACCTATTTCTCTCCCACAGAATTTCTTTAAACGCTTTGCGTAGGGCCTTCTTGATCTTTATCTGGCATGACAAGCACCCCAGGTTATCATATTATATCCTTCATTGGACAAAACTAGATGAAGAAATTGGTCTTCCTGAAGTGGCTTTTTACTATAAGGCTATGGTTCTAGTCCTCATTCTGAACTGGTGCCACGACATGTCGTCCAAATTATGGGTCCCCCTAGAGAAATCAATGGCGGGTAGGAACCTGGCAGGAGCCCCGTGTATAGCATCCACGCCCAGAGATCGACCTTGAATGTCTGGGATAGGCTGAATAGGACTAATCAATATGCTCCTCTGACATCCCCACTAGCACCATTAGGAGGATACCCATGGTTCTAACCCGATGAGGAATGTGGGTTCTTTCATTCATGGGGGCAGACGGTGATATGACATGTGCAAAGCTGGCCCCTCAAAGGAACCCTATTGCCCCTTCAGGCTCTGCAATCCTTCTACGGTACCTTTCATTTATGACCTGGAGGCATCACCAATTGACCGATTTTATTTACAAATTAGACCATAAGCCGCGTCCTGTGACGAGTCTCAATGTTTGAATCTATGTGTGGACACCTTCCTGACTCCAGACACTTACTATTCCAAATGTATAAATTGGTATTAGGTGACTGCTCAATGATAGTTACTTAGTAGGGAATGGAAGAAGGAGCATGAACTGGAATTTACCCCCCCCCACACCGACCGCGGTGGGCTGGGATGTGATCACCGAGGCACGTTCCTCCATATTTGTTGGTCCTGCCCTAAGATTAGAGTATTCTGGGACGCCATTACCCCTTGGATACAAAAATTGTCCCCTTGACCAATCACAAATTTCTGCAGCCTTCCAAAAAAAAAAAAGGTTGTTGCCAAAACACCCAAGAAGCACTCATTCTCCTAGTGAAGTGTGAAAAGAAGGAGCTTTTAACTGCCTTAAAAAAAAAAAAAAAAAAAAAATACACCTAGGGCGCATGTGCGCGCCCATACATTGCCTTCCACAGCGGCCCTGCAACCTCACAGACCAGCGATTTTGGGTGCATCACCCCGGGGGACCCCACAGCAGTGCTAGATGGCAGGAGGGGTGGACTGGAGACATTGATCCTGCGGCCCATCAAACACTTGTTCCTCTGCAGTCTCCAGCAAGATGGCGCTGACTCCTGCAAAAACAAATCCACATGGCGCTGGAACCTCGGGAAGCCCTGGATCCACGGGTCTGCGGTCACAACTGGGTTCTCTTACCTGTGAGTGAATTCCCCCAACAGCACAAATCACCAGCCTCTACGGAATCACTGGTAGAACCCTGGAAGACTTATTGTCCTTTCAGCAGGTACAGTCTCCAGCCTACTCTAACATTTCAGAGCCTGTTTACAGCCCACTTCCTTTAGAAGATTCTTAGTATCAGACTCTGTTTAATAACTTCTCTGCCTCCTAAAACAGGGCCTAACTAGAGCTGCTCAACAGATCACTATGACTATTAAAGCTGATCTACAAGGGTTGGGCTCCAAGACTGAAACAGCGGAACATAAGCTGGATGCCAGAGTAGCTTGCACAAACCAGAACACAAGTTGCATTGAAAGTTTACAGCAACAACTTGACCAAGCCCTGGCGAAAATTGATGATTTAGAAAAGATGTCGCAGATATAATTTTCGCATACGTGGGCTATATGTTAATCATGTGGTCAACACGCTACTATCAGAACGCCTGCCAGACCTGCCCGAGAGTTGCCTAGACTTGGATAGAGCTCATCGTGCCCTTCAACCTATGCGCCCTAAAGGACTGGCTCAGGACATAGTTAAAGGGGTTGTAAAGGTAAAATTTTTATACTTACCTTCACTGTGCAGCTCGTTCTGCACAGAGTGGCCCCGAACCTGGTCTTCTGGGGTCCCTCGGCGGCTGTTTCAGCTCCTCCCCGCAAGCATTAACCACCTTAATGCAAGCTCCCTCGCATAGTGGTGAGTGCTTGCGGGCGCGCTCCCGTGATACAGCCAGCGGCTATAGCCGCTGGCTGTATCACTCGGCCCCTCCCCCCGGCGCGCCGCGTCATCGGATGTGATTGACAGCAGCGCGCGCCAATGGCTGCGCTGCTTTCAATCCATCCACTGCAGCCAATCAGCGACCAGGCTGAGCTGCAATGGAGATGACGAGAACGAGCAGCAGAGATTCGAGGCGTCAGGTAAGTAAAACGGGGGGGCTGGGGGCGGCGGTATTGTCAAAAGTTTTTTCACCTTAATGCATAGAATGCATTAAGGTGAAAAAATGTTTACCTTTACAACCCCTTTAAACCGTATTACTTCAGTACTAAAGAGCTGGTCATGCAAAAATCCAGGGAACGGTCTTCTTACCATACTGAGCCACCCAGTACAAATCTATGGGGATATTGCACCATTTACAGCTCAAAAGCATAGGGCTATGAAACCCCTACTACAAGCCTTAATGTGCAAGTTACTAACATACAGATGAGCTTTTCCGTTTCGTCCGACTTTCACCTATGGTTACTGTTAATACTCCTTTTCCACACTCCAGGAAGGCGAGAGACTGTCACTTCATTTAGGTCTGATCTCTCAAGATGGCTCCCCTTCTTGGCTCTCTTCTCATATTAGTCCTGATCCAGATGCTGGTCCTTTTCGTCCTATCTCTCCGTTGTGGCACCATGTCTCGGATGGCCTCTCTGCACATTCAAAGCCTCCCTGAAGTGCATCATGGGTCTCCCTTTTTCCTCTGGACACTCATTGTTTTTGCTAGATTTTTGATGCTGGGACTGTGGGCTCCACAGGGGCCGCACATACAAATTTTTTTTAGGCTCTTTAGTGGCCTTGTTACTTGCTTATTATACAATCGTTATTTCCCTACCCCTTATGAGGTGACAAATTGCCTCTTATGTTTAGTTGGGGTTGATGGGGAATACCTACCCTTGAGTGGGCCGAGTGGAGTGGTAAGTCATGGAGTGTCAGGAACCATGAATCAGAGACAGAATTGCAGTAAAAGTCACACTTTTTATTAAAATGGTACAAACAGAGCAAACATAGTCAGAACATAGCAAGGGTTCGGTAACCAGAGCGGGTAGTCGGAACAAGCCAGTGAAACAGGAATCCTGAGATCAGCGTAGTAGAGACAGTAATTAGGATCAGGAACCAAAATGAATAAACTAATAATATCCAGTCCAGATGTATAATACATTAACAGATACTATAGCAGCGCTATAGTCAGTCCATACTCTGACCGGCATTCATATGGTTGAATCATGAGAAATGAATAAATGACAGTGGGTGATTAAAGTCCAAATAGCAGATGGTGGTCCTAGTGATTGATATAAAAGCGTGCACCATACACCAAGATCCACAATGCCTGCATCACACTCCCCTAAAGGGACACACTCACCACATATCAGTATGTCTCAAGCCTTGAAATACTCATATAGCTTTCATCCAGATGCAGGTAAGGCCAGAGCTGCGTATCACTCCTCTGCTGCCACTTCCAGCAATGTTTCCTCTCTACTGCCTCCTGACTTGGAGGATCAGGAACCAGAAAGGAAGTCAGCCAGGCAAAAGTCTTTAACAGGAAAACACAGCAGAGAGTATCTGGATATGCTGAATAGGCGAAGGCACAGGAGATCTGATCCAGGCAGTTTAAATAGCCAGCAGGGCTAGCCGACGAGCAGGAAATAAAGACCAGGGAGTCACTATGGAATGAAGAGTACTGGCAATTAACCGACAGCTGAGCACAGAGCTCTGAGAAAGAAGAGCTGAGCCCAGCCCTGACAGTACACCCTCCTTAACAACCCCTCCCCCTCAGACGGCCACCAGGTTTGAGGGGAAAATGCCAATGGAAAGCACGGAGGACGACAAGAGCATGTACGCCTGAGGATGAGACCCAAGAGCATTCCTCCAGACCATACCCTTTCCAATGAACCAGGTACTGTATGCGCCCACAGAACTTACGGGAATCAGTGATAGATTGTATTTCATACTAATCATGGTTCTCAACCTGAACTTGGTGAGGACGTGGTACCGAGGTGGTGAAGCGGTTGTATACCAAAGGTTTTAATAAGGAGACATGAAATACACATATTAGAAGGAAGGGCTAAAACGTAAGCCACTGGGTTGTTTCTACAGAGAATACGGAAAGGCCCAATAAACCATGGTGCCATTTTCAGTGAGGGAACACATAGTCGGAGGTTGCGAGATGACTGTCAGACCCTGTCCCCAACTTGGTAGGAAGGCACAGGTAGGCGTCCTCGGTCAATATGGAGTCTGTACCTATCATTGGCACGTTGCAAGGACTTTTGGACCTGTATCAAAGTGGAACGAAGACCATGGAGATGCTCCTCCAATGCAGGAATGCTCTGAGGAACAAATGAGTCAGGCAACATGGATGGTTGGAAACCATAATTCGCCATGAATGGAGACAAATCGGGAAGCGGTATTGACGGCACTACTGTGAGCAAACTCCGCTCAAGGTAACAGGTCTGACCAGTTGTTTTGGTGGTCAGAAATGTAGCCATGATGGCTCGTTCTGTGGCCCCACTGGACTGCGAGTGATCTGCAGATAAGGAGGAAAGCTGAATTCTAAACTGTGCACAACAGGCTCGCCAAAACCTGGACACAAACTGGCTACCCCTGTCCAAGATGATAACTTTGGGTAGCCCATGTAAGCGAAAGATCTCCTGAGCAAAAATGGAAGCTAGTTCTTTGGATGTAGGCAACTTCTTAAGTGGAATACAATGAGTCATTTTCGAGAACCGGTCAACCACCATAAGGATAACTGTTGCCCAGAGAGTTGGGTATCTCCACAATAAAATCCATAGGTAGGTGGGTCCAAGGCCTCTCTCCATTGGGTATCAGTTGTAGAAGGTCCACTGGAAGGTTTCGTGGTGTCTTACTCTGAGCACACACAGAACAAGCAGCTACAAAAGCTGCTACATCAGCGCGTAGACTAGGCCACCAGAATTGTTGAGAAATAGCCCAAATGCGTTGATTCTTCCCTGGGTTGCCAGCAGCCTTGGGAGGATTGCCAGTCTGGAGCACGGCAGTGCGGAGACTCTCAGGGACAAATCAGCGGTCACAAGGTTTCTCAGGAGGAAAATGGATTTGAGCGGGAAGAATTCTGTCACCCAAAAAGTGAAGTGAGACTGGTACAAACCGTAGCCAGAATACGATCAGGAGGTAGTCAAGATTTTAGTAATAAGAATGATATCATTAGCAGTAATCAGTATGGATTCATGAAGAATCGTTCTTGCCAAACCAATCTATTAACCTTCTATGAGGAGGTGAGTTGCCATCTAGATAAAGGAAGGCCCGTAGACGTGGGTGTATCTGGATTTTGCAAAAGCATTTGACACAGTTCCCCATAAACGTTTACTGTACAAAATAAGGTGCGTTGGCATGGACCATAGGGTGAGTACATGGATTGAAAACTGGCTACAAGGGCGTGTTCAGAGGGTGGTGATAAATGGGGAGTACTCAGAATGGTCAGGGGTGGGTAGTGGGGTCCCCCAGGGTTCTGTGCTGGGACCAATCCTATTTAATTTGTTCATAAATGACCTGGAGGATGGGATAAACAGTTCCATCTCTGTATTTGCAGACGATACTAAGCTAAGCAGGGCAATAACTTCTCCGCAGGATGTGGAAATCTTGCAAAAAGACCTGAACAAATTAATGGGGTGGGCGACTACATGGCAAATGAGGTTCAATGTAGAAAAATGTAAAATAATGCATTTGGGTGTCAAAAATATGAATGCAATCTATACACTGGGGGGAGAACCTCTGGGGGAATCTAGGATGGAAAAGGACTTGGGGGTCCTAGTGGATGATAGGCTCAGCAACGGCATGCAATGCCAAGCTGCTGCTAATAAAGCAAACAGAATATTGGCATGCATTAAAAGGGGGATCAACTGCAGAGATAAAACGATAATTCTCCCGCTCTACAAGACTCTGGTCCGCCCGCACCTGGAGTATGCTGTCCAGTTCTGGGCACCAGTCCTCAGGAGGGACGTACTGGAAATGGAGCGAGTACAAAGAAGGGCAACAAAGCTAATAAAGGGTCTGGAGGATCTTAGTTATGAGGAAAGGTTGCGAGCACTGAACTTATTCTCTCTGGAGAAGAGACGCTTGAGAGGGGATATGATTTCAATTTACAAATACTGTACTGGTGACCCCACAATAGGGATAAAACTTTTTCGCAGAAGAGAGTTTAATAAGACTCGTGGCCACTCATTGCAATAAGAGGAAAAGAGGTTTAACCTTAAACTACGTAGAGGGTTCTTTACTGTAAGAGCGGCAAGGATGTGGAATTCCCTTCCACAGGCGGTGGTCTCAGCGGGGAGCATTGATAGCTTCAAGAAACTATTAGATAATCACCTGAATGACCGCAATATACAGGGATATGTAATGTAATACTGACACATAATCACACACATAGGTTGGACTTGATGGACTTGTGTCTTTTTTCAACCTCACCTACTATGTAACTATGTAACTATGTATGTATCACAGGAACCAGAATCGACTCTTGGAAGCGGAGGAAAACTGTTACTACAATGCATCAGCCCTTACATTCTTAGTACCGGGTAAGAATGAGACTATGTAATTGAAGCTTGACAAGAAAAGAGCCCATTGTGCACTTCTGGGAGAGAGGCGTTTAGCCTCAGACAAGAATGTGAGATTCTTATGGTCAGTCAGAATAAGAACCAGCACAGTGGTACCTTCGAGGAGATGCCTCCATTCCTTAAAGGCTAAAATGATTGATAACGACTCTCTATCCCCATTCTCATAATTGCATTCCGCAGGAGACAATTTCTTGGAAAAGTAGCCAAAGGATGCATAGTGCTTTCAGTGGTAGCAGGGCCGGTACAAGGGGTGGGCGAGAGGGGCGGGTGCCCTGGGCGGAGTGTGAGAGGGGGCGGATTTCTCCCCCTCCCTCTGCTCGCTGACTCTGAGCATAATGTGAGAGCCGCTCTGACCGATCTGCTCCCTCCCCCTCATTGTCAGGGTGGAGAGCGACTTCAGGAGGGATTGAACCAGCAGGGGGAGGGGCGGACAAGCCTCTCATTATCTTGGTAACTGTGAGGAAACAGACTGATTTCTCCCGTCCGTAGGATAGGAGAATCAGTCTGTAATATTGTGAGACTGGTGGCTGCAGCTGTGTAAGAGTGTCTGACTGTGACACTTACACAGCCCAGCGAACACATTACCTCCCCCCCTCACTGACAGGAGATCAGTGAGGAATACAGCTCCTCCCACCTCTGCTCCTCCAGTGACTTCCCGCCCCGCCCACACTATCCCCGGCGTGCAGATGTATCTGAAGTGAGGGGATGTGTGGGCGGGAGATATGAAAACAGCAGCTGCAGATTCCAGATTCCAAAGATGCCTGATCTTCCAGCCTGGACCTGGGTGAGTCATGTGTACACTACAGTACAATGTAATCATTGAACTGTCCTTATCTCCATCTGTCTCCCCCTCACCCTCCCCCCCTCATGTTCTTTCAAGATATTCACTAACTTTCACTTTCACTTTCAGTTAGACAATAGATGGTACAAATTTCTTTCCAGTAACCACAGATTGCAGGAAAGAAATTGACACGATTCCCCTGTCAGCTCAGTCAGTGCCGACAGCGGAATCCCTTCTGCTGAGCAAATGTATTGTCCCAACAAACAGTGATTATCACTAGCAGATATAACAACCGCTAGTAATAACCATAAGAATCCGGCAGGCTGGTTGTACCCAATTTGATCAATCAACTTGGTACATTCAGCCTGCCCATTAATGGTTCCAATCTCAGCCAGTTCTCGCTGAAACAGCCGACATTTAACCACTTGCTTACCGGCACTTAAACCCCCCTCCTATCCAGACCAATTCTCAGCTTTCAGCGCTGACGCACTTTGAATGACAATTACGTGGTCATACAACACTGTACCCAAATGAAATTTTTATCATTTTTTCCCCACAAATAGAGCTTTCTTTTGGTGGTATTTGATCACCTCTGTGATTTTATTTATTGTTAAAAAAAAATGTAAAAAAGACCAAATGAAAAAAAAAAATGTTATTATATTTTGTTATAAAATTTTAAAACAGGTAATTTTTCCCCTTCATTGATGTACGCTGATGAGGCGGCACTGATGGGCACTGATCAGTTACACTGATAGGTGGCACTTGTGGACATTGATAGGTGGCACTCATGGGCATAGGTAGGTGGCAATGGCAGGTGGCACAGATGAGGCATAATTGCCTCTTCCTCTTCGGGACCGATGTCCCTTGCAGATGAGCCAGTGATCAGCTTTTTTTTCTCCTCGCGCTGTCAGCGTGAGGAGAAAAAAAAAACGATCACAGAGCTTTTGTTTTGATCATGTGATCAGCTGTCATTGGCTGACAGCTGATCACATTGTATAAGGGGCCAGGACTCAGTGACTCAGTGATCACAGCGCGCTCAGGGCACGTGCACTCCCGGAAATTCAGGTCCGCGCTGTGGCTGTCATTCAGCTATAGCGTGGATGTCAAGAGGTTAAACTATCTTAGTCTTCGCTCTTGGGCAGCCCATACATTGATCACTTTTTTTATTCAACTATTAGGTTGAATGAAAAAATAAAAGAATGTTCCAATTCCCCCATCTACACATTCCAGGTGGAAGGGGGAATCCTCCCACTGTGGACCAGTGGTGGAATCCATTGTGGTGGTGTATAGAGCCAAAAAGATTAGAATTGTGTCAATGTCCCAATATTTATGGACCTGACTGTACATATAATTAAAAGGTGTGAGTGAACTCTGTTTCTATCACATTAAACCTAATTGAATTTGTATTGTTTTAAGTATATCCTTGTTTTGAAATGACATTGATTCTTTCTTAAAAATGTGGGGGGGGGGGGGGGGGGGGGCGCAGTTTGCCATCTTTGCCCTGGGCACCAAATGGCCTTGTCCCAGCACTGAGTGGTAGGACGTTGAGACAGGAGGGCACTAACTCCAGTCTCAGATGCATCAACCTCAAGGATGAAAGGACGTAAACCCACTGGTATGGGCCACTGCAGAGCTGCCGAAAGTTTCTCTGGGTCGATCGAAAAACCAGCAGTGGAAATGACATAACCCAGGAATTTAACCTGTTCACAATGAAACTTGCACTTCTCCAATTTACAATACAGGTTATCTCTCAGCCTCTGAAGCACATGGCAGGTGGTAGCTCTCTAGAGAATTGGAAAATATGAGGATATCGTCCAGCAGGAGATGAGGATTTACGGATGAATCCTCGAGAAAGTACATCGGCAACATACCATGGCTTTGTCCTCCGAGACAGACAAAGGGTAA